>NW_027253780.1:2500-12318 GCF_044704955.1 Pristiophorus japonicus
GTCATGCTCAGGGCCCAGGCTTCGACATTCAGCAAGAAACACCTTCCCAAAGGCCCCCTCGCCGAGCTCCCACTTGAGCACGATATCTCTCCGTTTGATGTGCTGCACCACTACAGGGCAAGAGGGACAGAGATCAGCAAGGGGGCGACCCAGGAAGGGACCTCAGACACTGCACATATCAAACCCAGCGACTCACACCCAGTGCTGAGCGTAGGCTGGTTACTGAGGGAACCAATCAACTACTTGTCCCGGAGTGTGCTCACTGTTGTATTGTGGGAAACGCGGCAGCTCAATTTGCGCACAGCAAGCTCCCACACACAGCGATGTGATAATGACCCAGATCATCTGTTTTAGTGATGTTGGTCGAGGGATAAATATTGGCCCCAGGACACCGGGGAGAACTACCCCTGCTCTTCTTCCAATAGTGGCCCCGGGATCTGATACTCAGCACTGCCCCTCCGACAGTGCGGCACTCCCTCAGTACTGCCCCTCCGACAGTGCGGCACTCCCTCAGTACTGCCCCTCCGACAGTGCGGCACTCCCTCAGTACTGCCCCTCCGACAGTGCGGCACTCCCTCAGTACTGCCCCTCCGACAGTGCGGCGCTCCCTCAGTACTGCCCCTCCGACAGTGCGGCGCTCCCTCAGTGCTGCCCCTCCGACAGTGCGGCACTCCCTCAGTACTGCCCCTCCGACAGTGCGGCAGTCCCTCAGTACTGCATCTCCGACAGTGCGGCAGTCCCTCAGTACTGCATCTCCGACAGTGCGGCGCTCCCTCAGTACTGCCCCTCCGACAGTGCGGCGCTCCCTCAGTACTGCCCCTCCGACAGTGCGGCGCTCCCTCAGTACTGCCCCTCCGACAGTGCGGCGCTCCCTCAGTACTGCCCCTCCGACAGTACGGCGCTCCCTCAGTACTGCCCCTCCGACAGTGCGCCGCTCCCTCAGTACCGCCCCTCCGACAGTGCGGCGCTCCCTCAGTACTGCCCCTCCGACAGTGCGGCGCTCCCTCAGTACTACCCCTCCGACAGCGCAGTACGGCACTCCCTCAGAGTTGCCCCTCCGACAGCGCAGTACGGCGCTCCCTCAGTACTGCCTCTCCGACAGGAGTGACCGTCTGGGGAAGTGGACAAGGACCCCCATCTCATTTCCCCACACCCCAGTCTTTACCCTTGGGTGATGAGACCAATTATGGATGCCCCTACCCTAGGCCCAGGCTGAGATGAGGTGACTGGGAAGGGGTATCTGGGAGGGGTAACAGATCAGGTTTGGGGTAGGGTGCGTGGGACGGGGGGGCTTCCAAGTTACTCCCCGCGGGGGCCAGGTCCGTGTCCCCCGCCCCGGTTACTATGACGACAGCGGGAAGGGTCACTCACAGGGGTCCTTGTCCTTGAGGAAGCTGTTGGATTGCCAGAAGTACTGCGGGTTCTCGATGGTCTGGCTCTTTGGCCCATCCCCGATCCCCGGCACCAGGGGGCTTGGGCTGACACCCAGGTTCATGAAGTGCAGCGAGACGCCAGACTCTTCCTCGCCACCCAGCATCTTGGTGTCTCCTTCAGCACCAGGGGAGGAAGCAAAGTGGGTCAGTCCCTTGGTTCCAAGGCCGAGGTTGTCCACGTACCTGCCTCTGGCCCGATAACTCACCACCCTTCCCAGATACCCCTCCCCGACACCCCTCACCACCCTGCCCAGATAGTCCGCACCACCCTGCCCAGATACCCCTCTACATCCTGCCCAGATACCCCTCCCCTGATACCTCATCCCCGATACCCCATCTGATACCCCACCCGATACCCCTTCTCCGATACCCTCCCCGATACCCATCCCCTGATACCTCTCCCCCGATACACCATCCCCGATACCCCTCCCCAGACAGCCCTCGCCGATACCACCCCCTCCCCAGATACCCCTCGCACACTGCCCAGACATTCCACTGCACTTTCTAGCCCCATGAACTCTGAACCCCCCGATAGCCCCCATGAACTCCCGTGCCCCTATGAACTCTGAACCCCCGATCGTCCCCATGAACTCTGAACCCCCGATCGTCCCCATGAACTCTGAACCCCCGTGCCCCTATGAACTCTGAACCCCCGATCCCCCATGAACTCTGAACTCCCGTGCCCCTATGAACTCTGAACCCCCGACCGTCCCCATGAACTCTGAACCCCCGATCGTCCCCATGAACTCTGAACCCCCGATCGTCCCCATGAACTCTGAACCCCCGTGCCCCTATGAACTCTGAACCCCCGATCGTCCCCATGAACTCTGAACCCCCGATCGTCCCCATGAACTCTGAACTCCCGTGCCCCTATGAACTCTGAACCCCCGATCCCCCATGAACTCTGAACCCCCGATCGTCCCCATGAACTCTGAACCCCCGATTGCCCATGAACTCTGAGCCCCCGATTGCCCATGAACTCTGAGCCCCCGATCGCCCCCTTTAACCCTGGACAGTAACGGCTGGGCACTTACTGTTGTTGCTGTACTTGGAGTTTTGGTGATATCGGTGAAGGACCATCAACAGCAACATCAGGAAGAGGGAGATGAAGATGGCCAGGCCAACGGCCACCCACACCTGCTAAACAACACAGACACAGCGGGCGGGTCAGGTTAGAATGGTCTGCCCCGTACCCCATACCCCTCACAGACACACCGTGGGCAAGGTTAGAATGGTCTGCCCCATGCCCCATACCCCCTCCACCCCCTGACGCATGGCAAGGTCTCAGGGAGCGTGCGGGGGAGATTGACCAGAACGGTCCCGGGGGATGAGGGGCTTCAGTGATGGGGAGAGACTGGAGAAGCCGGAGTTGTTCCCCTTGGAGCAGAGAAGGTTAAGGGGAGATTTGATCGAGGTGTTCAAAATCTTGAGGGGTTTTAAGGAGTAAATAAGGAGGCGCTGTTTGCAGGGCAGGAGGGTGGGTAACCAGAGGGACACAGATTGACGATAATCGGCGATGGAACCAGAGGGACACAGATTGACGATAATCGGCGATGGAACCAGAGGGACACAGATTGACGATAATCGGCGATGGAACCAGAGGGACACAGATTGACGATAATCGGCGATGGAACCAGAGGGACACAGATTGACGATAATCGGCGATGGAACCAGAGGGACACAGATTGACGATAATCGGCGATGGAACCAGAGGGACACAGATTGACGATAATCGGCGATGGAACCAGAGGGACACAGATTGACGATAATCGGCGATGGAACCAGAGGGACACAGATTGACGATAATCGGCGATGGAACCAGAGGGACACAGATTGACGATAATCGGCGATGGAACCAGAGGGACACAGATTGACGATAATCGGCGATGGAACCAGAGGGACACAGATTGACGATAATCGGCGATGGAACCAGAGGGACACAGATTGACGATAATCGGCGATGGAACCAGAGGGACACAGATTGACGATAATCGGCGATGGAACCAGAGGGACACAGATTGACGATAATCGGCGATGGAACCAGAGGGACACAGATTGATGATAATCGGCGATGGAACCAGAGGGACACAGATTGACGATAATCGGCGATGGAACCAGAGGGACACAGATTGACGATAATCGGCGATGGAACCAGAGGGGGAGAGGGGGAGAATGTTTTTACGCAGCGAGTTGTTGTGATCGGGAATGCGCTGCCTGAAAGGGCGGTGGGAGCAGATTCAATAGTGACTTTCAAACCGGGAATTGGATAAATACTGGAAATGTGCCGGGCTGTGGGGAAAGAGCGGGGGGGAGTGGGACTGATTGGATCGCTCTGTCACAGAGCCGGCACAGAACGGGCTGGATGGGCCCAGTGGGATCCTCCTGTGCGGTACAATCCTATGAGAATAGAGGCCAGGCGAAAGTTCTACACATACTCTCACACACACACACACACACACTCTCACATGCTCTCACACACGCATGCTCTCACACACACATGCTCTCACACACACTCACATACGTGAGGCTGATGTGATCGAGGCCCAGGGGAGACGAGGGCCCAGCCCACACTGTGTGATATGTGGGCGCACTGGGTCTGTGCAGCAGAGCCTGGTCTCCAGTCGTCCTGGTTAACCCTTGCCCCTGGACCCAGACCTCGCTCTGTCAAGCCCCGTGTGGTGGCTGGTGTACAACGGTCACCCCACGTTAAAACAATCCACCCACAGGCATCTTCCACCCTTCAGGATGTAGTTCGGGATCCGGAATATTAGATCGGGATCTGGGACATTGAAACACCTGTTTGGTGTGGAAGCAAGTTATCCTTGACACGCGGGACTGTCTATGATGACCTGTGTTTACAGTACTCCATGATAGGAGTCGAGTTAGGGCAGTGAAACTTGACTTCGGGATAATGAGTGGCTGGTCATTTATCTGTACGTTAAGTGTTTGTATGCATCATCGATACTATCTGTGCATGGGATCAAATAAACTCCTCTGTTTCTGGTTACTATGCGAGGAAACGGTCTGGTTTGTGAAGAGTGATTCACGACAGCGGCTGTGTTAATTGTGTGTCTGTACTATGCAAGGAAACGAGAATTCAAAGGCTTTTTTGGTATAAAGGCTGTTTGAGACACACACATTAGACACTGGAAACTCGGAAGGTGTGTGTGTGTGTGTGTGTGTCTGTCAGAAGCAGCCACGGAAATCAGATCAGAGAGCTGCCTTTGTGAAGTGTCCCCGTAACTTTCATACTGGGTTTCTCATCATCATCATCATCGGCAGTCCCTCGGAATCGAGGGAGACTTGCTTCCACTCAAACAATGAGTCCTCAGGTGGCTGAACAGTCCAATACGAGAGCCACAGTCCCTGTCACAGGTGGGACAGACAGTGGTTGAGGGAAGGGGAGGGTGGGACTGGTTTGCCGCACGCTCCTTCCGCTGCCTGCGCTGGGTTCCTGCACGCTCTCGGCGACGAGACTCGAGGTGCTCAGTGTCCCTCCCGGATGCACTTCCTCCACTTAGGGCGGACTGGTCTTTGGGCCCAGGGACTCCCAGGTGTCGGTGGGGGATGTTGCACTTTATCAGGGAGGCTTTGAGGGTGGTCCCTTGTAACGTTTCCTCTGCCCACCTTTGGCCCGTTTGCCGTGAAGGAGTTCAGAGTAGAGCGCTCGCTTTGGGAGTCTCGTGTCTGGGGGACATGCGGACAATGTGGCCCTGCCCAGCGGAGCTGGTCGAGTGTGGTCAGTGCTTCGATGCTGGGGATGTTGGGCCTGGTCATGGCTCAATGACTATCTGTCCCACCTGTGACAGGGGACTGTGGTTCCCGTATTGGACTGTTCAGCCACCTAAGGACTCGTTCTAAGACTGCAAGCGTCTTCCTCCACTCCGAGGCAATGCCTCTGATGGTGACTTTGTTTGTACAGTATGTCTATATAACCTGATCCTGCCATTTACTACAACAGAGTGTGTGTTTGTGTTATTTGGTGTTTAAAGCAACGAAACGCAAAGAGCAAACAGCTGTACAGTCCGCGATGCAACTCCTCACCCCGAAGGAAGGCTCCTCATCACTTGGCATCAGATTCCTCGAGGTACTGCTCTCCCTCGCTGCTGCCCAAACACAAAGGAAGCCATCTTGTCAGACATTAGAAACAGGCGGGGCACCTCATCAATTCAGAACATCAGCAACAGGGAGCAGGGGTCGGCCATTCGGCCCCTCGAGCCTGCTCCGCCATTCAATGAGATCGCGGCGGATCTGATCCTGGCCTCAACCTTGATCTTTGCCCCCATTCAGTCTTGACAATTGTACCCAGCTCTTCCCCCCAACCCTCGATCCAACCCTCGTTTTCCACCCCCGCACCCCCCTCACAAAGACCTCGCGCGAGGGTACCAGGTCCATGGCTGCTGACTTCAAAGTGTGCCAGTCTCGCCTGAGTCAGAAGGTCGTGGGATCGAGTGCCCGCTCCAGATATCGGCACCCACCATCCAGGCCAACGCTCCCAGTGCCAGTACTGAGGGAGCGCCGCACTGTCGGAGGGGCAGTACTGAGGGAGTGCCGCACTGTCGGAGGGGCAGTACTGAGGGAGCGCCGCACTGTCGGAGGGGCAGTACTGAGGGAGTGCCGCACTGTCGGAGGGACAGTACTGAGGGAGCGCCGCACTGTCGGAGGGGCAGTACTGAGGGAGCGCCGCACTGTCGGAGGGACAGTACTGAGGGAGCGCCGCACTGTCGGAGGGGCAGTACTGAGGGAGCGCCGCACTGTCGGAGGGGCAGTACTGAGGGAGCGCCGCACTGTCGGAGGGGCAGTACTGAGGGAGTGCCGCACTGTCGGAGAGGCGGTACTGAGGGAGCGCCGCACTGTCGGAGGGGCGGTACTGAGGGAGTGCCGCACTGTCGGAGGGGCGGTACTGAGGGAGCGCCGCACTGTCGGAGGGGCGGTACTGAGGGAGCGCCGCACTGTCGGAGGGGCGGTACTGAGGGAGCACCGCACTGTCGGAGGGGCAGTACTGAGGGAGCGCCGCACTGTCAGAGGGGCAGTACTGAGGGAGCACCGCACTGTCGGAGGGGGGGGGGGGTACTGAGGGAGGGGAGAAAGGATGGAACATACGATGGGCCAAATGGCCTCCTTCTGTGCCGTAAATGTCGATGATTCTGTGACGAGGGCTGTAGAAACGTGGGTTCCCTCGTGGCTTGCCCTCCCCCCCCCGGGTGGGTCCCCGAGCCCCCACCACCCCTCTCGCAGACACACCCAGGACAGCACAGCGGGGGGGGGGGGGGGTCTGACCTGGCTTGGTGGGCTCGATCAGGCAGATGTCGTTGGGCCCGTCCATGAAGTGGCCGCTGGCGGTTCGGCGATCGGACCCCAGCGCGTTCTCTACCACCAGCGTGTAGTTGCCATTGTTGCAGTGGGTGGGACTGGCCAGCTCCCGGCAGCCGTGGATCTCGTTGGGCGTCTCCTCGTAGATGGCGGTCCAGCTGATGAGGCTGTCGGGCAGCTCGAGGTGCTGGTAGATCCAGTGCATGGTGGGCCGTGGGTTGCCTCGCATCACGAAGGAGAAGCACCAGTTGTGGTGGTTCTCCGCGTCCGACAGGCGCAGGATCTCCGGCTTGTCTGCGGGGGAGGGAGAGGGTCAGAGGTCAGAGGGTGCTCGCTGGGGGTGGGTCAGAGGGTGTTCGCTGAAGGGGGAGGGGTCAGAGGGTGCTCACTGGGGGCGGGGAGGGGTCAGAGGGTGCTCGCTGGGGGAGGGTCAGAGGGTGTTCGCTGAGTGGGGGCAGGGGTCAGAGGTGCTCACTGGGGGGGGAGGGGTCAGAGGATGCTCACTGGGGGGGGGGGGAGGGGTCAGAGGGTGTTCGCTGAGGGGGGGCGGGGTCAGAGGGTGCTCACTGGAGGGGAGGGGTCAGAGGGTGCTCACTGGGGGGGCAGGGGTCAGAGGGTGCTCAATGGGGGGTCAGGGGTCAGAGGGTGCTCACTGAGGGGTCAGGGGGTGCTCAATGGGGGGGCAGGGGTCAGAGGGTGCTCACTGGGGGGGCAGGGGTCAGAGGGTGCTCACTGGGGGGGCAGGGGTCAGATGGTGCTCACTGGGGGGGGCAGGGGTCAGAGGGTGCTTACTGGGGGGGCAGGGGTCAGAGGGTGCTCACTGGGGGGGCAGGGGTCAGAGGATGCTCACTGGGGAGGTTGGAGGGTCAGAGGGTGCTCACTGGGGGGGTTGGAGGGTCAGAGGGTGCTCACTGGGGGGGGTTGGAGGGTCAGAGGGTGCTCACTGGGGGGGTTGGAGGTTCAGAGGGTGCTCACTGGGGGGGTTGGAGAGTCAGAGGGTGCTCACTGGGGGGGGTTGGAGGGTCAGAGGGTGCTCACTGGGGGGGTTGGAGGGTCAGAGGGTGCTTGCTCTGTCCCACTGGATGGAGGGCCTGCGGGGAGGGGGGGGGCGTGGAGGAGGGGTGAGGAGGAGGAAGGGTGAAGGGTGAGGGGTGTGAGAGAGAGAGAGATAGAGATAGAGATAGAGATAGAGATAGAGATAGAGATAGAGATAGAGAGACAGAGAGAGGGGGAGAGAGAGAGAGAGAGAGAGAGGGGGAGGGAGAGACAGGGGAGAGAGCGGGCGAGAGAGCTAGAGAGAGATATAGAGAGCGAGAGAGACAGAGAGAGAGAGAGAGAAGAGAGAGAGAGGGGGGGGGAGAGACAGAGACAGAGAGAGAGAGAGAGAGAGAGGGAGGGAGGGAGGTATCAGGGATGGGCTCGGAGCTGGGTGATGATGTACGAGGAACACTGGAGCTTACACAGCACGGCGAGGGAGATGGAGACCTCAATGGGCCCGACCAAGTTCTCGGCCCGACAGGTTAGGTTGTTGCTGTTCTCCTCAGGCAGGATGTGGAGCAGAGTGAGGGTCGCCTGCTGAGGATTCTCCTCATCCACCTGGAGGGTCAGAGAGGGAACCCCATCAGTGGGACTCCCGGGGAGGTGCACCTGCCCCTCCACCCTCGACCCTCCCGCCCCTTGTACCCCCCGTACCCTCCCAGAACCCCCGTACCCTCCCCAGAACCCCCGTACCCTCCCAGAACCCCCGTACCCTCCCAGAACCCCCGTACCCTCCCAGAACCCCCGTACCCTCCCAGAACCCCCGTACCCTCCCCAGAACCCCCGTACCCTCCCCAGAACCCCCGTACCCTCCCCAGAACCCCCGTACCCTCCCCAGAACCCCCGTACCCTCCCCAGAACCCCCGTACCCTCCCAGAACCCCCGTACCCTCCCCAGAACCCCCGTACCCTCCCCGAACCCCCGTACCCTCCCCAGAACCCCCGTACCCTCCCAGAACCCCCCGTACCCTCCCCAGAACCCCCGTACCCTCCCCAGAACCCCCGTACCCTCCCCAGAACCCCCGTACCCTCCCAGAACCCCCGTACCCTCCCAGAACCCCCGTACCCTCCCAGAACCCCCGTACCCTCCCAGAACCCCTGTACTCTCCCAGAACCCCTGTTCCCTCCTATAACCCCCGTACCCTCCCAGAACCCCCGTACCCTCCCAGAACCCCCGTACCCTCCCAGAACCCCCGTACCCTCCCCAGAACCCCCGTACCCTCCTATAACCCCCGTACTCTCCCAGAACCCCTGTACTCTCCCAGAACCCCTGTACTCTCCCAGAACCCCCGTACCCTCCTATAACCCCCGTACTCTCCCAGAACCCCCGTACCCTCCCCAGAACCCCCGTACCCTCCTATAACCCCCGTACCCTCCCAGAACCCCCGTACCCTCCCAGAACCCCCATACCCTCCCCAGAACCCCCCGTACCCCATCTCCTGTACCCCCTACTCCCCCATACCGCCCTGTACCCCCTGTACCCCTCCACACAACCCCGTAGCCCACCCCATGTACCCCCATACCCCCCCAACCCCCCCCTGTACCCCTCCACACACACCCGGACCCCACCCCTGTACCTCCGTAACCTCCCAGAACCCCCGGACCCTCCCCATAACCCCCTCGTACCCCACCCCTGTAACCCCATACTGCCCCGTTCCCTCTGTACCCCTCCACACACCCCTCGTACCCTCCCCGTACGTACCCACCCCCTCTAACCCCCCCCCCCCGTGCCCCCTCGGCTAACCATCTCCCCGAGCTGACCTCTCTGCCCAAGGTGGATAGGAACTTTGACTCAAACGGTTGATTCCATTTTAACCTCCAGAACAGAAGCAACAGGAGCAGGAGTCGGCCATTCGGCCCCTCGAGCCTGCTCCGCCATTCAATCAGATCACGGCTGATCTTCTACCTCAACTCCCCCTCCCGGCTCGATCCCTCGATTTCCCCTCGAGTCCAAAAATCTCTCGATCCCAGCCTTGAATATACTCAAAGACTGAGCCTCCACAGACCTCTGGGACAGAGAATTCCAAAGATTCAC
>NW_027253781.1:0-12303 GCF_044704955.1 Pristiophorus japonicus
CCCCTCCCCTCAGACACTCTCACGCCCCCTCCCCTCAGACACACTCACCCCCCCCTCCCCTCAGACACACTCACCTCCCCCTCCCTCAGACACACTCACCCCCCTCCCCTCAGACACACTCACCCCCCCCTCCCCTCAGACACACTCACCCCCTCCTCCCCTCAGACACACTCACCCCCCCCTCCCCTCAGACACACTCACCCCCCCCTCCCCTCAGACACACTCACCCCCCCCTCCCCTCAGACACACTCACCCCCCCCTCCCCTCAGACGCAGTTCCCCCCCTTCCCCTCCGACACACTTCCCCCTCCCCTCCCCTGCGACACACACATGCCCCCCTCCCCTCAGACACACTACCCCCCCCCGACACACTCCCCACCCCCTCCCCTCCGACACACTCCCCCCTTCCCCTCCTCCCCTGCGACACACTCCCCCCCTCCCCTCCGACACACTCACCTCCCCCTCCCCTCCCCTCAGACACACTCACCCCCCCTCCTCTCCGACACACTCACCCCCCCCTCCCCTCAGACACACTCACGCCCCCCTCCCCTCAGACACACTCACGCCCCCCTCCCCTCAGACACACTCACGCCCCCCTCCCCTCAGACACACTCACGCCCCCCTCCCCTCAGACACACTCACGCCCCCCTCCCCTCAGACACACTCACGCCCCCCTCCTCTCAGACACACTCACGCCCCCCTCCTCTCAGACACACTCACGCCCCCCTCCTCAGACACACTCACGCCCCCCTCCCCTCAGACACACTCACGCCCCCCTCCCCTCAGACACACTCACCCCCCCCCTCCCCTCAGACACACTCACCCCCCCCTCCCCTCAGACACACTCACCCCCCCCTCCCCTCAGACACACTCACCCCCCCCCTCCCGTCAGACACACTCAACCCCCCCCTCCCCTCAGACACACTCAACCCCCCCCTCCCCTCAGACACACTCACCCCCCCCTCCCCTCAGACACACTCACCCCCCCCTCCCCTCAGACGCACTCACCCCCCCCTCCCCTCAGACACACTCAACCCCCACTCCCCTCAGACACACTCACCCCACCCTCCCCTCAGACACACTCACCCCCCCTCCCCTCAGACACACTCACCCCTCCCCTCCCCTCAGACACACTCACCTCCCCACACACTCACCCCTCCCCTCCCCTCAGACACACTCACCTCCCGACACACTCACCCCCCCTCCCCTCCCTCAGACACACTCACCCCCCCCTCTCCTCCCCTCAGACACACTCACCCCCCCCCTCTCCTCCCCTCAGACACACTCACCCCCCCCCTCTCCTCCCCTCAGACACACTCACCCCCCCTCTCCTCAGACACACTCACCCCCCCCTCCGACACACTCACCCCCCCCTCCCCTCAGACACACTCACCCCCCCCTCCCCTCAGACACACTCACCCCCCCCTCCCCTCAGACACACTCACCCCTCCCCTCCCCTCAGACACACTCACCTCCCCACACACTCACCCCTCCCCTCCCCTCAGACACACTCACCTCCCGACACACTCACCCCCCCTCCCCTCCCCTCAGACACACTCACCCCCCCCTCTCCTCCCCTCAGACACACTCACCCCCCCCCTCTCCTCCCCTCAGACACACTCACCCCCCCCCTCTCCTCCCCTCAGACACACTCACCCCCCCTCTCCTCAGACACACTCACCCCCCCCTCCGACACACTCACCCCCCCCTCCCCTCAGACACACTCACCCCCCCCTCCCCTCAGACACACTCACCCCCCCCTCCCCTCAGACACACTCACCCCCCCCTCCCCTCAGACACACTCACCCCCCCCTCCCCTCAGACACACTCACCCCCCCCTCCCCTCAGACACACTCACCCCCCCCCCCTCAGACACACTCACCCCCCACTCCCTTCCGACACACTCACCCCCTCCTCCCTACCGACACACTCACCCCCCCTCCCCTCCGACACATTCACCCCCCCTCCCCTCAGACACACTCACCCCTCCCCTCCCCTCAGACACACTCACCCCTCCCCTCAGACACACTCACCCCCCCTCCCCTCCCCTCAGACACACTCAACCCCCCTGTCCTCCCCTCAGACACACTCAACCCCCCCTCCTCCCCTCAGACACACTCACCCCCCCTTCTCCTCCCCTCAGACACACTCACCCCCCCTCCCCTCCCCTCAGACACACTCACCCCCCTCCCCTCAGACACACTCCCCCCTCCCCTCCCACACACTCCCCCACCCACCTCCGACACACTCCACCTCCCCCTCCGACACACTCCCCCCTCCCCCTCCGACACACTCCCCCCTCCCCCTCCGACACTACCACCCCTCCCCCTCCGACACTACCCCCCCTCAGACACACTCCTCATCCCCCCTCAGACACACTCCTCACCGCCCCTCAGACACACTCACCCCTCCCCCTCCCCTCAGACACACTCACCCCCCCTCCCCTCAGACACACTCACCCCCCCTCCCCTCAGACACACTCACCCCCCCTCCCCTCAGACACACTCACCCCCCCTCCCCTCAGACACACTCACCCCCCATCCCCTCCCCTCAGACACACTCACCCCCCCTCCCCTCCCCTCAGACACACTCACCCCCCCTCCCCTCAGACACACTCACCCCCCCTCCCCTCAGACACACTCACCCCCCTCCCCTCAGACACACTCACCCCCCTCCCCTCAGACACACTCACCCCCCCTCCCCTCAGACACACTCACCCCCACTCCCCTCAGACACACTCACCCCCCCTCCCCTCAGACACACTCATCCCTCCCCTCCCCTCAGACACACTCACCTCCCGACACACTCACCCCTCCCCTCCCCTCAGACACACTCACCTCCCGACACACTCACCCCCCCCTCCCCTCCCCTCAGACACACTCACGCCCCCCTCCCCTCAGACACACTCACGCCCCCCTCCCCTCAGACACACTCACCCCCCCGACACACTCACCCCCCCCTCCCCTCAGACACACTCACCCCCCCCCTCCCCTCAGACACACTCACCCCCCCCCTCCCCTCAGACACACTCACCCCCCCCCTCCCCTCAGACACACTCACCCGCCCTTCCCCTCAGACACACTCACCCCCCCCTCCCGTCAGACACACTCAACCCCCCCCCTCCCGTCAGACACACTCAACGCCCCCCTCCCGTCAGACACACTCAACCCCCCCCTCCCCTCAGACACACTCACCCCCCCCCCTCCCCTCAGACACACTCACCCCCCCCCCTCCCCTCAGACACACTCACCCCCCCCCTCCCCTCAGACACACTCACCCCCCCCTCCCCTCAGACACACTCACCCCCGCTTCCCTCAGACACACTCACCCCCCCTCCCCTCAGACACACTCACCCCCCCTCCCCTCAGACACACTCACCCCCCCCTCCCCTCAGACACACTCACCCCCCCCTCCCCTCAGACACACTCACCCCCCCCTCCCCTCAGACACACTCACCCCCCCCTCCCCTCAGACACACTCACCCCCCCCTCCCCTCAGACACACTCACCCCTCCCCTCCCCTCAGACACACTCACCTCCCGACACACTCGCCCCTCCCCTCCCCTCAGACACACTCACCTCCCGACACACTCGCCCCTCCCCTCCCCTCAGACACACTCACCTCCCGACACACTCGCCCCTCCCCTCCCCTCAGACACACTCACCTCCCGACACACTCACCCCCCCTCCCCTCCCCTCAGACACACTCACCCCCCCCTCTCCTCCCCTCAGACACACTCACCCCCCCCTCCTCCCCTCAGACACACTCACCCCCCCCCTCTCCTCCCCTCAGACACTCACCCCCCCCTCTCCTCCCCTCAGACACACTCACCCCCCCCTCTCCTCCCCTCAGACACACTCACCCCCCCTCCCCTCAGACACACTCACCCCCCCCTCCCCTCAGACACACTCACCCCCCCCCTCCCCTCAGACACACTCACCCCCCCCTCCCCTCAGACACACTCACCCCCCCCTCCCCTCAGACACACTCACCCCCCCCTCCCCTCAGACACACTCACCCCCCCCTCCCCTCAGACACACTCACCCCCCCCTCCCCTCAGACACACTCACCCCCCCCTCCCCTCAGACACACTCACCCCCCCCTCCCCTCAGACACACTCACCCCCCCCCTCCCGTCAGACACACTCAACCCCCCCCTCCCCTCAGACACACTCAACCCCCCCTCCCCTCAGACACACTCACCCCCCCCTCCCCTCAGACACACTCACCCCCCCCTCCCCTCAGACACACTCACCCCCCCCTCCCCTCAGACACACTCACCCCCCCTCCCCTCAGACACACTCACCCCAACCTCCCCTCAGACACACTCACCCCACCCTCCCCTCAGACACACTCACCCCACCCTCCCCTCAGACACACTCACCCCACCCTCCCCTCAGACACACTCACCCCACCCTCCCCTCAGACACACTCACCCCCCCTCCCCTCAGACACACTCACCCCCCCTCCCCTCAGACACACTCACCCCCCTTCCCCTCCCCTCAGACACACTCACCCCCCCATCCCCTCCTCTCAGACACACTCACCCCCCTCTCTCCTCAGACACACTCACCCCCCCCTCCCCTCAGACACACACCCCCCCCCTCCCCTCAGACACACTCACCCCCCCTCCCCTCAGACACACTCACCCCTCCCCTCCCCTCAGACACACTCACCTCCCGACACACTCACCCCTCCCCTCCCCTCAGACACACTCACCCCCCCCTCTCCTCCCCACAGACACACTCACCCCCCCCTCTCCTCCCCTCAGACACACTCACCCCCCCCTCTCCTCCCCTCAGACACACTCACCCCCCCTCTCCTCAGACACACTCACCCCCCCCTCCCCTCAGACACACTCACCCCCCCCTCCCCTCAGACACACTCACCCCCCCCTCCCCTCAGACACACTCACCCCACCCTCCCCTCAGACACACTCACCCCCCCCTCCCCTCAGACACACTCACCCCCCCCTCCCCTCAGACACACTCACCCCCCCCTCCCCTCAGACACACTCACCCCCCACTCCCTTCCGACACACTCACCCCCCACTCTCTTCCGACACACTCACCCCCCACTCTCTTCCGACACACTCACCCCCCACTCTCTTCCGACACACTCACCCCCTCCTCCCTTCCGACACACTCACCCCCCCTCCCCTCCGACACACTCACCCCCCCTCCCCTCAGACACACTCACCCCTCCCCTCCCCTCAGACACACTCACCCCTCCCCTCCCCTCACACACACTCACCCCTCCCCTCAGACACACTCACCCCCCCTCCCCTCCCCTCAGACACACTCAACCCCCCTGTCCTCCCCTCAGACACACTCACCCCCCCTCTCCTCCCCTCAGACACACTCACCCCCCCTCTCCTCCCCTCAGACACACTCACCCCCCCTTCTCCTCCCCTCAGACACACTCACCCCCCCTCCCCTCCCCTCAGACACACTCACCCCCCCTCCCCTCAAACACACTCAGCCCCCCTCCCCTCAGACACACTCAGCCCCCCTCCCCTCAGACACACTCCCCCCTCCCCTCCCACACACTCCCCCCTCCCCTCCCACACACTCCCCCACCCACCTCCGACACACTCCCCCCTCCCCCTCCGACACACTCCCCCCTCCCCCTCCGACACTACCACCCCTCCCCCTCCGACACTACCCCCCCCTCCCCCTCCGACACTACCCCCCCTCAGACACACTCCTCACCCCCCCTCAGACACACTCCTCACCCCCCCTCAGACACACTCACCCCCCCTCCCCTCCCCTCAGACACACTCACCCCCCCTCCCCTCAGACACACTCACCCCCCTCCCCTCAGACACACTCACCCCCCCTCCCCTCAGACACACTCACCCCCCCCTCCCCTCAGACACACTCATCCCTCCCCTCCCCTCAGACACACTCACCTCCCGACACACTCACCCCTCCCCTCCCCTCAGACACACTCACCTCCCGACACACTCACCCCCCCCTCCCCTCCCCTCAGACACACTCACGCCCCCCTCCCCTCAGACACACTCACGCCCCCCTCCCCTCAGACACACTCACGCCCCCCTCCCCTCAGACACACTCACGCCCCCCTCCCCTCAGACACACTCACCCCCCCCTCCCCTCAGACACACTCACCCCCCCCTCCCCTCAGACACACTCACCCCCCCCTCCCCTCAGACACACTCACGCCCCCCTCCCCTCAGACACACTCACGCCCCCCTCCCCTCAGACACACTCACGCCCCCCTCCCCTCAGACACACTCACGCCCCCCTCCTCTCAGACACACTCACGCCCCCCTCCTCAGACACACTCACGCCCCCCTCCCCTCAGACACACTCACGCCCCCCTCCCCTCAGACACACTCACCCCCCCCTCCCCTCAGACACACTCACCCCCCCCTCCCCTCAGACACACTCACCCCCCCCTCCCCTCAGACACACTCACCCCCCCCCTCCCGTCAGACACACTCAACCCCCCCCTCCCCTCAGACACACTCAACCCCCCCCTCCCCTCAGACACACTCACCCCCCCCTCCCCTCAGACACACTCACCCCCCCCTCCCCTCAGACGCACTCACCCCCCCCTCCCCTCAGACACACTCAACCCCCCCTCCCCTCAGACACACTCACCCCACCCTCCCCTCAGACACACTCACCCCCCCTCCCCTCAGACACACTCACCCCTCCCCTCCCCTCAGACACACTCACCTCCCCACACACTCACCCCTCCCCTCCCCTCAGACACACTCACCTCCCGACACACTCACCCCCCCTCCCCTCCCTCAGACACACTCACCCCCCCCTCTCCTCCCCTCAGACACACTCACCCCCCCCTCTCCTCCCCTCAGACACACTCACCCCCCCCCTCTCCTCCCCTCAGACACACTCACCCCCCCTCTCCTCAGACACACTCACCCCCCCCTCCGACACACTCACCCCCCCCTCCCCTCAGACACACTCACCCCCCCCTCCCCTCAGACACACTCACCCCTCCCCTCCCCTCAGACACACTCACCTCCCCACACACTCACCCCTCCCCTCCCCTCAGACACACTCACCTCCCGACACACTCACCCCCCCTCCCCTCCCCTCAGACACACTCACCCCCCCCTCTCCTCCCCTCAGACACACTCACCCCCCCCTCTCCTCCCCTCAGACACACTCACCCCCCCCCTCTCCTCCCCTCAGACACACTCACCCCCCCTCTCCTCAGACACACTCACCCCCCCCTCCGACACACTCACCCCCCCCTCCCCTCAGACACACTCACCCCCCCCTCCCCTCAGACACACTCACCCCCCCCTCCCCTCAGACACACTCACCCCCCCCTCCCCTCAGACACACTCACCCCCCCCTCCCCTCAGACACACTCACCCCCCCCTCCCCTCAGACACACTCACCCCTCCCCTCCCCTCAGACACACTCACCCCCCCTCCCCTCCCCTCAGACACACTCAACCCCCCTGTCCTCCCCTCAGACACACTCAACCCCCCCTCCTCCCCTCAGACACACTCACCCCCCCTTCTCCTCCCCTCAGACACACTCACCCCCCCTCCCCTCCCCTCAGACACACTCACCCCCCTCCCCTCAGACACACTCCCCCCTCCCCTCCCACACACTCCCCCACCCACCTCCGACACACTCCACCTCCCCCTCCGACACACTCCCCCCTCCCCCTCCGACACACTCCCCCCTCCCCCTCCGACACTACCACCCCTCCCCCTCCGACACTACCCCCCCTCAGACACACTCCTCACCCCCCCTCAGACACACTCCTCACCGCCCCTCAGACACACTCACCCCTCCCCCTCCCCTCAGACACACTCACCCCCCCTCCCCTCAGACACACTCACCCCCCCTCCCCTCAGACACACTCACCCCCCATCCCCTCCCCTCAGACACACTCACCCCCCCTCCCCTCAGACACACTCACCCCCCCTCCCCTCAGACACACTCACCCCCCTCCCCTCAGACACACTCACCCCCCTCCCCTCAGACACACTCACCCCCCCTCCCCTCAGACACACTCACCCCCCCTCCCCTCAGACACACTCACCCCCCCTCCCCTCAGACACACTCATCCCTCCCCTCCCCTCAGACACACTCACCTCCCGACACACTCACCCCTCCCCTCCCCTCAGACACACTCACCTCCCGACACACTCACCCCCCCCTCCCCTCCCCTCAGACACACTCACGCCCCCCTCCCCTCAGACACACTCACGCCCCCCTCCCCTCAGACACACTCACCCCCCCGACACACTCACCCCCCCCTCCCCTCAGACACACTCACCCCCCCCCTCCCCTCAGACACACTCACCCCCCCCCTCCCCTCAGACACACTCACCCCCCCCCTCCCCTCAGACACACTCACCCGCCCTTCCCCTCAGACACACTCACCCCCCCCTCCCGTCAGACACACTCACCCCCCCCTCCCGTCAGACACACTCAACCCCCCCCCTCCCGTCAGACACACTCAACGCCCCCCTCCCGTCAGACACACTCAACCCCCCCCTCCCCTCAGACACACTCACCCCCCCCCCTCCCCTCAGACACACTCATCCCCCCCTCCCCTCAGACACACTCACCCCCCCCTCCCCTCAGACACACTCACCCCCGCTTCCCTCAGACACACTCACCCCCCCTCCCCTCAGACACACTCACCCCCCCTCCCCTCAGACACACTCACCCCCCCCTCCCTCAGACACACTCACCCCCCCATCCCCTCAGACACACTCACCCCCCCCTCCCCTCAGACACACTCACCCCCCCCTCCCCTCAGACACACTCACCCCCCCCTCCCCTCAGACACACTCACCCCCCCCTCCCCTCAGACACACTCACCCCCCCCTCCCCTCAGACACACTCACCCCCCCCTCCCCTCAGACACACTCACCCCCCCCTCCCCTCAGACACACTCACCCCCCCTCCCCTCAGACACACTCACCCCCCCTCCCCTCAGACACACTCACCCCCCATCCCCTCCCCTCAGACACACTCACCCCCCCTCCCCTCAGACACACTCACCCCCCCTCCCCTCAGACACACTCACCCCCCTCCCCTCAGACACACTCACCCCCCCTCCCCTCAGACACACTCACCCCCCCTCCCCTCAGACACACACACCCCCCCTCCCCTCAGACACACTCACCCCCCTCCCCTCAGACACACTCAACCCTCCCCTCCCCTCAGACACACTCACCTCCCGACACACTCACCCCTCCCCTCCCCTCAGACACACTCACCTCCCGACACACTCACCCCTCCCCTCCCCTCAGACACACTCACCTCCCGACACACTCACCCCCCCCTCCCCTCCCCTCAGACACACTCACCCCCCCCTCTCCTCCCCTCAGACACACTCACCCCCCCCTCCCCTCAGACACACTCACCCCCCCCCCTCTCCTCCCCTCAGACACTCACCCCCCCCCTCTCCTCCCCTCAGACACTCACCCCCCCCCTCTCCTCCCCTCAGACACACTCACCCCCCCCTCTCCTCCCCTCAGACACACTCACCCCCCCCTCTCCTCTCCTCAGACACACTCACCCCCCCCTCTCCTCCCCTCAGACACACTCACCCCCCCTCCCCTCAGACACACTCACCCCCTCCTCCCTTCCGACACACTCACCCCCCCTCCCCTCCGACACACTCACCCCCCTCCCCTCAGACACACTCACCCCCCTCCCCTCAGACACACTCACCCCTCCCCCCCCCTCAGACACAATTCCCCCTCCCCTCAGACACACTCAACCCCCCTGTCCTCCCCTCAGACACACTCAACCCCCCTGTCCTCCCCTCAGACACACTCACCCACCCCTCTCCTCCCCTCAGACACACTCACCCCCCCCTCCCCTCAGACACACTCACCCCCCCCTCCCCTCAGACACACTCACCCCCCCCTCCCCTCAGACACACTCACCCCCCCTCCCCTCAGACACACTCACCCCACCCTCCCCTCAGACACACTCACCCCACCCTCCCCTCAGACACACTCACCCCACCCTCCCCTCAGACACACTCACCCCACCCTCCCCTCAGACACACTCACCCCCCCTCCCCTCAGACACACTCACCCCCCCTCCCCTCAGACACACTCACCCCCCTTCCCCTCCCCTCAGACACACTCACCCCCCCATCCCCTCCTCTCAGACACACTCACCCCCCTCTCTCCTCAGACACACTCACCCCCCCCTCCCCTCAGACACACACCCCCCCCCTCCCCTCAGACACACTCACCCCCCCTCCCCTCAGACACACTCACCCCTCCCCTCCCCTCAGACACACTCACCTCCCGACACACTCACCCCTCCCCTCCCCTCAGACACACTCACCCCCCCCTCTCCTCCCCACAGACACACTCACCCCCCCCTCTCCTCCCCTCAGACACACTCACCCCCCCCTCTCCTCCCCTCAGACACACTCACCCCCCCTCTCCTCAGACACACTCACCCCCCCCTCCCCTCAGACACACTCACCCCCCCCTCCCCTCAGACACACTCACCCCACCCTCCCCTCAGACACACTCACCCCCCCCTCCCCTCAGACACACTCACCCCCCCCTCCCCTCAGACACACTCACCCCCCCCTCCCCTCAGACACACTCACCCCCCACTCCCTTCCGACACACTCACCCCCCACTCTCTTCCGACACACTCACCCCCCACTCTCTTCCGACACACTCACCCCCCACTCTCTTCCGACACACTCACCCCCTCCTCCCTTCCGACACACTCACCCCCCCTCCCCTCCGACACACTCACCCCCCTCCCCTCAGACACACTCACCCCTCCCCTCCCCTCAGACACACTCACCCCTCCCCTCCCCTCACACACACTCACCCCTCCCCTCAGACACACTCACCCCCCCTCCCCTCCCCTCAGACACACTCAACCCCCCTGTCCTCCCCTCAGACACACTCACCCCCCCTTCTCCTCCCCTCAGACACACTCACCCCCCCTCCCCTCCCCTCAGACACACTCACCCCCCCTCCCCTCAAACACACTCAGCCCCCCTCCCCTCAGACACACTCAGCCCCCCTCCCCTCAGACACACTCCCCCCTCCCCTCCCACACACTCCCCCCTCCCCTCCCACACACTCCCCCACCCACCTCCGACACACTCCCCCCTCCCCCTCCGACACACTCCCCCCTCCCCCTCCGACACTACCACCCCTCCCCCTCCGACACTACCCCCCCCTCCCCCTCCGACACTACCCCCCCTCAGACACACTCCTCACCCCCCCTCAGACACACTCCTCACCCCCCCTCAGACACACTCACCCCCCCTCCCCTCCCCTCAGACACACTCACCCCCCCTCCCCTCAGACACACTCACCCCCCTCCCCTCAGACACACTCACCCCCCCTCCCCTCAGACACACTCACCCCCCCTCCCCTCAGACACACTCATCCCTCCCCTCCCCTCAGACACACTCACCTCCCGACACACTCACCCCTCCCCTCCCCTCAGACACACTCACCTCCCGACACACTCACCCCCCCCTCCCCTCCCCTCAGACACACTCACGCCCCCCTCCCCTCAGACACACTCACGCCCCCCTCCCCTCAGACACACTCACGCCCCCCCTCCCCTCAGACACACTCACGCCCCCCTCCCCTCAGACACACTCACGCCCCCCTCCCCTCAGACACACTCACCCCCCCCCTCCCCTCAGACACACTCACCCCCCCCTCCCCTCAGACACACTCACCCCCCCCTCCCCTCAGACACACTCACCCCCCCCCTCCCCTCAGACACACTCACCCCCCCCTCCCCTCAGACACACTCACCCCCCCCTCCCCTCAGACACACTCACCCCCCCCCTCCCCTCAGACACACTCACCCCCCCTCCCCTCAGACACACTCACCCCCCCTCCCCTCAGACACACTCACCCCCCCTCCCCTCAGACACACTCACCCCCCCCTCCCCTCAGACACACTCACCCCCCCTCCCCTCAGACACACTCACCCCCCCTCCCCTCAGACACACTCACCCCCCCTCCCCTCAGACACACTCACCCCCCCTCCCCTCAGACACACTCACCCCTCCCTCCCCTCAGACACACTCACCCCTCCCCTCCCCTCAGACACACTCACCTCCCGACACACTCACCCCTCCCCTCCCCTCAGACACACTCACCTCCCGACACACTCACCCCCCTCCCCTCCCCTCAGACACACTCACCCCCCCTCTCCTCCCCTCAGACACACTCACCCCCCCCCTCCCCTCCCCTCAGACACACTCACCCCCCCCCTCTCCTCCCCTCAGACACTCACCCCCCCCTCCTCCTCCACCCTCCCCCCCCTCAG
>NW_027253782.1:0-12281 GCF_044704955.1 Pristiophorus japonicus
GGGGGAAAGAGTGAGAGGGAAAGAGTGATGGGTAAAGAGCGATGTGGAAAGAGTGAGCGGGACAGAGTGAGTGGGAAACAGTGATGGGGAAAGAGTGATGGGGAAAGAGTGAGGGGGAAAGAGTGAGATGGAAAGAGTGATGGGGAATGGATGAGGGGGAATGGATGAGGGGGAAAAGAGTGATGGGGAAACAGTGATGGGGAAAGAGTGATGGGCAAAGAGTGATTGGGAAAGAGTGAGATGGAACGAGTGAGGGGGAAAGAGTGAGGGGGAAAGAGTGAGGGGGAAAGGATGAGTGGGAAAGAGTGACAGGGAAAGAGTGAGGAGGAAAGAGTGAGGGGGAAAGAGTGAGAGGGAAAGAGTGAGGGGGAAAGAGTGAGAGGGAATGAGTGAGGGGAAAGAGTGAGTGGGAAAGAGTGATGGTGAAAGAGTGAGAGGGAAAGAGTGAGAGGGAAAGAGTGATGGGGAAAGAGTGATGGGGAAAGAGTGAGGGGGAAAGAGTGAGGGGGAAACAGTGATGGGGAAAGTGTGATGGGGAAAGTGTGATGGGGAAAGAGTGATGGGGAAAGAGTGATGGGGAAAGAGTGATGGGGAAAGGGTGAGGGGGAAAGGGTGAGGGCGAAAGAGTGATGGGGAAAGAGTGATGGGGAAAGAGTGAGGGTGAAAGTGTGAGGGGAAAGGGTGAGGGCGAAAGAGTGATGGGGAAAGGGTGAGGGGGAAAGGGTGAGGGGGAAAGGGTGAAGGGGAAAGAGTGAGGGGGATAGAGTGAGAGGGAAAGAGTGAGGGGGAGTGAGGGGCAAAAGATGAGGGGCAAAGGATGAGGGGGAAAGAGTGATGGGGAAAGAGTGATGGGGAAAGAGTGATGGGGAAAGGATGATGGGGAAAGGATGATGGGGAAAGAGTGAGGGGAATGGAGTGAGGGAAAAAGAGTGAGGGGGAAAGGATGAGGGGGAAAGAATGAGGGGGAATGGTGAGGGGGAAAGAGTGGGGGGAAAGAGTGGGGGGGAAAGAGTGATGGGGAAAGAGTGATGGGGAAAGAGTGATGGGGAAAGAGTGAGGGGGAAAGATTGATGGGGAAGATTGATGGGGAAAGTGTGAGGGTGGAAATAGTGATGGGGAAAGAGTGATGGGGAAAAAGTGAGAGGGAATGAGTGATGGGGAAAGAGTGATGGGGAAAGATTGAGGGGGAAAGGATGAGGGGGAAAGCGTGAGGGGGAAAGAGTGAGGGGGAAAGAGTGAGGGGGAAAGAGTGACGGGAAAGAGTGAGAGTGAAAGAGTGAGGGGGAAAGAGTGAGAGGGAAAGAGTGGGAGGGAAAGAGTGAGAGGGAAAGAGTGATGGGGACAGAGTGATGGGGAAAGAGAGAGGGGCAAAGAGTGATGGGGAAAGAGTGATGGGGAAAGAGTGAGAGGCAAGGAGTGAGAGGGAAGGAGTGATGGGGAAAGGATGAGGGGGAAAGAGTGAGGGGGAAAGAGTGAGGGGAAAAGAGTGAGGTGGAAACAGTGAGGGGGAAAGAGTGAGGGGGAAAGTGTGAGAGGGAAAGAGTGATGGGGAAAGAGTGAGGGGGAAAGGATGAGTGGGAAAGAGTGACGGGGAAAGAGTGAGGAGGAAAGAGTGAGAGGGAAAGAGTGAGAGGGAAAGAGTGATGTGGAGAGAGTCAGAGGGAAAGAGTGATGGGGAAAGAGTGAGGGGGAAAGAGGGAGGGGCAAAGAGTGAAGGGGGAAAGAGTGATGGGGAAAGAGTGAGGGGGAAAGAGTAAGATGGAACGAGTGAGGAGGAAAGAGTGAGGGGGAAAGGATGAGTGGGAAAGAGTGACGGGGAAAGAGTGAGGAGGAAAGAGTGAGAGGGAAAGAGTGAGGGGGAAAGAGTGAGAGGGAAAGAGTGATGGGGAAAGAGTGATGTGGAAAGCGTGAGCGGGACAGAGTGAGTGGGAAACAGTGATGGGGAAAGAGTGAGGGGGAAAGAGTGAGGGCGAAAGAGTGAGGGCGAAAGAGTGAGGGGGAAAGAGTGAGGGGGAAAGAGTGAAAGGGAAAGAGTGAGGTGGACAGAGTGAGAGGGATACAGTGAGGGGGAAAGAGTTATGGGGAAAGAGTGAGGGGGAAAGAGTGAGGGCGAAAGTGTGATGTGGAGAGAGTGAGAGGGAAAGAGTGATGGGGAAAGAGTGAGAGGGAAAGAGTGAGGGGGAAAGAGTGAGAGGGAAAGAATGAGAGGGAACGAGTGATGGGGAAAGAGTGAGGGGGTAAGAGTGAGGGGGAAAGAGTGAGGAGGAAAGAGTGAGGGGGAAAGGATGAGTGGGAAAGAGTGACGGGGAAAGAGTGAGGAGGAAAGAGTGAGAGGGAAAGAGTGAGGGGGAAAGAGTGAGAGGGAAAGAGTGATGGGGAAAGAGTGATGTGGAAAGAGTGAGCGGGACAGAGTGAGTGGGAAACAGTGATGGGGAAAGAGTGAGGGGGAAAGAGTGAGGGCGAAAGAGTGAGGGCGAAAGAGTGAGGGGGAAAGAGTGAGGGGGAAAGAGTGAAAGGGAAAGAGTGAGGTGGACAGAGTGAGAGGGATACAGTGAGGGGGAAAGAGTTATGGGGAAAGAGTGAGGGGGAAAGAGTGAGGGCGAAAGTGTGATGTGGAGAGAGTGAGAGGGAAAGAGTGATGGGGAAAGAGTGAGAGGGAAAGAGTGAGGGGGAAAGAGTGAGAGGGAAAGAATGAGAGGGAACGAGTGATGGGGAAAGAGTGAGGGGGTAAGAGTGAGGGGGAAAGAGTGAGGGGGAAGAGTGAGAGGGAAAGAGTGATGGAAAGAGAGTGAGTGGGAAAGAGTGATGGGGAAAGAGTGAGAGGGAAAGAGCGAGGGGCAAAGAGTGAGGGGGACAGAGTGATGGGGAAAGAGTGAGAGGGATACAGTGAGGGGGAAAGAGTTATGGGGAAAGAGTGAGGGGGAAAGAGTGAGGGCGAAAGTGTGATGTGGAGAGAGTGAGAGGGAAAGAGTGATGGGGAAAGAGTGAGAGGGAAAGAGTGAGGGGGAAAGAGTGAGAGGGAAAGAATGAGAGGGAACGAGTGATGGGGAAAGAGTGAGGGGGTAAGAGTGAGGGGGAAAGAGTGAGGGGGAAGAGTGAGAGGGAAAGAGTGATGGCAAGAGAGTGAGTGGGAAAGAGTGATGGGGAAAGAGTGAGAGGGAAAGAGCGAGGGGCAAAGAGTGAGGGGGACAGAGTGATGGGGAAAGAGTGAGAGGGAAGGAGTGAGGGGGAAAGAGTGAGGGGGAAAGGATGAGGGGGAAAGAGTGAGGGGGAAAGGATGAGGGGGAAAGAGTGAGGGGGAAAGAGTGAGAGGGAAACACTGAGGGGGAAAGAGTGAGGGGGAAAGAGTGAGGGGGAAAGAGTGAGGGCGAAAGAGTGAGGTGGACAGAGTGAGGGGGAAAGAGTGATGGGAAAGAGTGATGGGGAAAGTGTGAGAGGGAAAGTGTGAGAGGGAAAGAGTGATGGGGAAAGAGTGAGGGGGAATGGATGAGGGGGAAAGAGTGAGGGGGAAAGAGTGAGGGGAAAAGAATGAGTGGGAAAGAGTGAGCGGGAAAGAGTGAGCGGGAAAGAGTGAGGGGGAACGAGTGAGGGGGAAAGGGTGAGGGGGAAAGAGTGAGGGGGAAAGAGTGAGGGGGAAAGGGTGAGGGGGAAAGGGTGAGGGGGAAAGACTGAGGGGGAAGGAGTGAGAGAGAAAGAGTGAGATGGAAAGAGTGAGAGGGAAAGAGTGAGGGGGAAAGAGTGAAAGGGAAAGAGTGAGGGGGAAAGGGTGAGGGGGAAAGTATGATGGGTAAAGAGTGAGGGGGAAAGAGTGAGGGAAAAGAATGAGTGGGAAAGAGTGAGCGGGAAAGCGTGAGGGGGAAAGAGTGAGGGGGAACGAGTGAGGGGGAAAGAGTGAGGGGGAAAGAGTGAGAGGGAAAGGGTGAGGGGGAAAGGGTGAGGGGGAAAGAGTGAGGGGGAAAGAGTGAGGGGGAAGGAGTGAGAGGGAAAGAGTGAGGGGGTAAGAGTGATGGGGAAAGGATGAGGGGGAAAGACTGAGAGGGAAAGAGTGAGGGGGAAAGAGTGAGAGGGAAAGAGTGAGGGGGAAAGAGTGAGGGGGAAAGAGTGAGAGGAAAAGAGTGAGGGGGAAAGAGTGAGCCGGAAAGAGTGAGATGTAAAGAGTGAGGGGGAAAGGATGAGGGGGAAAGGATGATGGGGAATGAGTGATGGGGAAAGAATTAGGGGGAAAGAGTGAGGGGGAAAGAGTGAGGGGGAAAGAGTGAGAGGAAAAGAGTGAGGGGGAAAGAGTGAGGCGGAAAGAGTGAGATGTAAAGAGTGAGGGGGAAAGGATGAGGGGGAAAGGATGATGGGGAATGAGTGATGGGGAAAGAGTGAGGGGGAAAGAGTGAGTGGGAAAGAGTGAGGGGGAAAGAGTGAGTGGGAAACAGTGAGAGGGAAAGAGTGAGGGTCAAAGGGCGAGGGGGAAAGGGTGAGGGGGAAAGGATGAGGGGGAAAGAGTGAGGGGGACAGAGTGAGGGGTTAAGAGTGATTGGGAAAGAGTGTGGGGAAAGGGTGATGGGAAAGAGTGAGGGGGAAAGGATGAGGTGGACAGATTGAGGGGGAAAAAGTGAGGGGGAAAGAGTGAGGGGGAAAGAGTGAGGGAAAGGGTGGGGGGGAAAGGATGAGGGGGAAAGTGTGAGGTGGAAAGAGTGAGGGGAAAGAGTGTGGGGGAAAGAGTGAGAGGGAAAGGGTGAGGGGGAAAGAGTGAGGGGGAAAGGGTGAGGGGGAAAGGGTGAGGGGGAAAGAGTGAGGGGGAAGGAGTGAGAGGGAAAGAGTGAGGGGGAAAGAGTGAGGGGGAATGGATGATGGGGAAAGAGTGAGGGGGAAAGAGTGAGGGGGAAATAGTGATGGGGAAAGAGTGATGTGGAAAGGATGAGGGGGTAAGAGTGAGGGGGAAAGAGTGAGGTGGAAAGAGCAAAAAGTTAAGAGCGAGGGGGAAAGGATGAGGGGGAAAGAGTGAGGGGGAAAGAGCGAGGGTGAAAGAGCGAGGCAGAAAGGATGAGGGGGAAAGAGTGAGGGGGAAAGGGTGAGGGGGAAAGAGTGAGAGGGAAAGAGTGAGGTGGAAATAGCGAGGTGGAAAGAGTGAGGCGGAGAGTGAGGGGGAAAGGATGATGGGGAAAGAGTGAGGGGGAAAGAGTGAGGGGGAAAGAGTGAGAGGGAAAGAGTGAGGGGGAAAGGGTGAGGGGGAAAGTATGATGGGGAAAGAGTGAGTGGGAAAGAGTGAGGGGAAAAGAATGAGTGGGAAAGAGTGAGCGGGAAAGAGTGAGGGGGAAAGAGTGAGGGGGAACGAGTGAGGGAGAAAGAGTGAGGGGGAAAGAGTGAGGGGGAAAGAGTGAGGGGGAAAGAGTGAGGGGGAAAGTATGATGGGGAAAGAGTGAGGGGGAAAGAGTGAGGGGGAAAGAGTGAGGGGGAAGGAGTGAGAGGGAAAGAGTGAAGGGGTAAGAGTGATGGGGAAAGGATGAGTAGGAAAGAGTGAGCGGCAAAGAGTGAGGGGGAAAGAGTGAGTGGGAAAGAGTGAGGGGGAAAGAGTGAGGGGGAAAGAGTGAGGGGGAAAGGGTAAGGGGGAATGGATGCTGGGGAAAGAGTGAGGGGGAAAGAGTGAGGGGGAAAGAGTGAGGGGGAAAGTATGATGGGGAAAGAGTGAGGGGGAAAGAGTGAGGGGAGGAGAATGAGTGGGAAAGAGTGAGCGGCAAAGAGTGAGGGCGAAAGAGTGAGGGGGAAAGGATGAGGGGGAAAGAGTGAGGGGGAAAGAGTGAGGGGGAAGGAGTGAGAGGGAAAGAGTGAAGGGGTAAGAGTGATGGGGAAAGGATGAGGGGGAAAGACTGAGAGGGAAAGAGTGAGGGGGAAAGAGTGAGGGGGAAAGGGTAAGGGGGAATGGATGCTGGGGAAAGAGTGAGGGGGAAAGTGTGAGGGGGAAAGAGTGAGAGGGAAGGAGTAATGGGGAAAGGATGAGGGGGAAAGAGTGAGGGGGGAAGAGTGAGAGGGAAAGAGTGAGGGGGAAAGAATGAGGCGGAAAGTGTGAGGGGGAATGAGTGAGGGGGAAAGGATGAGGGGGAAAGGATGATGGGGAATGAGTGATGGGGAAAGAGTGAGGGGGAAAGAGTGAGTGGGAAAGGGTGAGGGGTAAAGATTGAGGGGGAAAGAGTGAGTGGGAAAGAGTGAGTGGGAAGAGTGAGAGGGAAAGAGTGAGGGGGAAAGGTGAGGGGAAAAGGGTGAGGGGGAAAGGGTGAGGGGGAAATAGTGAGGGGGAAAGAGTGAGGGGGAAAGAGTGAGGTGGAAAGGATGATGGGGAAAGAATGATGGGGGAAAGAGTGAGGTGGAAAGATTGAGGGGGAAACGATGATGGTGAACGAGTGATGGGGAAAGAGTGAAGGGGAAAGGGTGAGAGGGAAAGAGTGAGGGGGAAAGGGCGAGGGGAAAGAGTGAGAGGGAAAGAATGAGGGGGAACGGGTGAGGTGGGAAAGAGTGAGGGGGAAATAGTGAGGGGGAAAGAGTGAGGGGGAAAGAGTGATCGGGAAAGAGCGATCGGGAAAGAGTGAGGGGGAAAGAGTGAGGGGAAAGAGTGAGGGGGAAAGCGTGAGAGGGAACGATGAGAGGGAAAGAGTGAGGGGGAAAGAGTGAGGGGGAAAGAGAGAGGGGGAAAGAGTGAAGGGAAAAGGGTGAGGAGGAAGGATGAGGAGGAAAGTGTGAGGGGGTAAGAGTGAGGTGGAAAGAGTGAGATGGAAAGAGTGAGGGGGAATGAGTGAGGGGGAAAGGATGATGGTGAACGAGTGATGGGGAAAGAGTGATGGGGAAAGGGTGAGAGGGAAAGAGTGAGGGTGAAAGAGTGAGGGGGAAAGGGCGAGGGGGAAAGAGTGAGGGGGAAAGGTGAGGGGGAAAGAGTGAGGGTGATAGAGTGATCGGGAAAGAGTGAGGGGGAAAGAGTGAGAGGTAAAGGGTGAGGGGGAAAGAGTGAGGGGGAATTAGTGATGGGGAAAGAGTGAGGGGGAAAGGGTGAGGGGGAAAGGATGAGGGGAAAGAGTGAGGGGAAAGATTGAGGGGGAAAGGGTGAGGGGAAAAGAGTGAGGGGGAAAGAGTGAGGGGGAAAGGGTGAGAGGGAAAGAGTAGGGGGAAAGGGAAAGTGTGAGGGGGAAAGAGTGAGAGGGAAGGAGTGATGGGAAAGGATGAGGGGGAAAGTGTGAGGGGGAAAGAGTGAGAAGGAAAGAGTGAGGGGGAAAGAATGAGGTGGAAATTTTGAGGGGGAATGAGTGAGGGGGAAAGGATGAGGGGGAAAGGATGATGGGGAATGAGCGATGGGGAAAGAGTGAGGGGGAAAGAGTGAGTGGGAAAGGGTGAGGGGTAAAGATTGAGGGGGAAAGAGTGAGTGGGAAAGAGTGAGTGGGAAAGAGTGAGAGGGAAAGAGTGAGGGGAAAAGGGTGAGTGGGAAAGAGGTGAGGGAAAGAGTGAGGGGAAATGGGTGAGGGGAAAAGGGTGAGGGGAAAGGGTGAGGGGGAAATAGTGAGGGGGAAAGAGTGAGGGGGGAAAGAGTGAGGGGGGGAAAGGATGATGGGGAAAGAATGATGGGGGAAAGAGTGAGGTGGAAAGATTGAGGGGGAAACGATGATGGTGAACGAGTGATGGGGAAAGAGTGAAGGAGAAAGGGTGAGAGGGAAAGAGTGAGGGGGAAAGGGCGAGGGGAAAGAGTGAGAGGGAAAGAATGAGGGGGAAAGGGTGAGGTGGGAAAGGGTGAGGGAGAAAGAGTGAGGGGGAAATAGTGAGGGGAAAGAGTGAGGGGGAAAGAGTGATCGGGAAAGAGCGATCGGGAAAGAGTGAGGGGGAAAGAGTGAGGGGGAAAGAGTGAGGGGGAAAGCATGAGAGGGAACGAGTGAGAGGGAAAGAGTGAGGGGGAAAGAGTGAGGGGGAAAGAGAGAGGGGGAAAGAGTGAAGGGAAAGAGTGAGGGGGAATGAATGAGGGGGAAAGGATGATGGTGAAAGAGTGATGGAGAAAGAGTGAAGGGGAAAGGGTGAGAAGGAAAGAGTGAGGGTGAAAGAGTGAGGGGGAAAGGGCGAGGGGGAAGAGTGAGGGGGAAAGGTGAGGGGGATAGAGTGAGGGTGATAGAGTGATCGGGAAAGAGTGAGGGGGAAAGAGTGAGAGGTAAAGGGTGAGGGGGAAAGAGTGAGGGGGAATTAGTGATGGGGAAAGAGTGAGGGGGAAAGGGTGAGGGGGAAAGGATGAGGGGGAAAGAGTGAGGGGGAAAGATTGAGGGGGAAAGGGTGAGGGGGAAAGAGTGAGGGGGAAAGAGTGAGGGGGAAAGGGTGAGAGGGAAAGAGTGAGGGGGAGAGGATGAGGGGGAAAGAGTGAGGGAGAAAGGGTGACGGGGACAGTGTGAGGGGGAAAGAGTGAGGGGGAAAGGATGAGGGGGAAAGAGTGATGGGGGAAAGAGTGAGGTAGAAAGATTGAGGGGGAAACGATGATGGTGAAAGAGTGATGGAGAAAGAGTGAAGGGGAAAGGGTGAGAGGGAAAGAGTGAGGGGGAAAGGGTGAGGGGAAAGTGTGAGAGGGAAAGTGTGAGGGGGAAAGGGTGAGGTGGGAAAGGGTGAGGGAGAAAGAGTGAGGGGGAAATAGTGAGGGGAAAGAGTGAGGGGGAAAGAGTGATCGGGAAAGAGCGATCGGGAAAGAGTGAGGGGGAAAGAGTGAGGGGGAAAGAGTGAGGGGGAAAGCGTGAGAGGGAACGAGTGAGGGGGAAAGAGTGAAGGGGAAAGGGTGAGAGGGAAAGAGTGAGGGGGAAAGGGTGAGGGGAAAGTGTGAGAGGGAAAGCGTGAGGGGGAAAGGGTGAGGGGGAAAGGGTGAGGGGGAAAGAGTGAGGGGGAAAGAGTGAGGGGGAAAGAGTGAGGGGGAAAGAGTGATTGGGAAAGAGCGATCGGGAAAGAGTGAGGGGGAAAGAGTGAGGGGGAAAGAGTGAGGGGGAAAGGGTGAGGGGGAAAGTATGATGGGGAAAGAGTGAGGGGGAAAGAGTGAGGGGAAAAGAGTGAGTGGGAAAGAGTGAGTGGGAAAGAGTGAGCGGGAAAGAGTGAGGGGGAAAGAGTGAGGGGGAAAGGGTGAAGGGGAAAGGGTGAGGGGGAAAGAGTGAGGGGGAAAGAGTGAGAGGGAAAGGGTGAGGGGGAAAGGGTGAGGGGGAAAGAGTGAGGGGGAAAGTGAGGGGGAAGGAGTGAGAGGGAAAGAGTGAAGGGGTAAGAGTGATGGGGAAAGGATGAGGGGGAAAGACTGAGAGGGAAAGATTGAGGGGGAGAGTGAGGGGGAAAGGGTGAGGGGGAATGGATGCTGGGGAAAGAGTGAGGGGGAAAGAGTGAGGGGGAAAGAGTGAGAGGGAAAGAGTGAGAGGGAAAGGATGAGGGGGAAAGAGTGATGGGGGAAAGAGTGAGGTGGAAAGATTGAGGGGGAAAGAGTGAGAGGGAAGGAGTGAGAGGGAAAGAGTGAGGGGGAAAGGGTGAGGGGCAAAGAGTGAGGGGGAAAGGGTGAGGGGGAATGGATGCTGGGGAAAGAGTGAGGGGGAAAGAGTGAGGGGGAAAGAGTGAGTGGGAAAGGGTGAGGGGGAAAGGGTGAGGGGGAAAGGATGATGGGGAAAGAGTGAGGGGGAAAGAGTGAGGGGGAAAGGATGAGGGGGAAAGAGTGATGGGGGAAAGAGTGAGGTGGAAAGATTGAGGGGGAAACGATGATGTTGAACGAGTGAGGGGGAAAGGGTGAGAGGGAAAGAGTGAGGGGGAAAGGGCGAGGGGAAAGAGTGAGAGGGAAAGGGTGAGGTGGAAAGAGTGAGGGGGAAAGAGTGAGGGGGAAAGAGTGAGGGGGAAAGAGTGATGGGGGAAGAGTGAGAGGGAAAGGGTGAGGGGGAAAGAGTGAGGGGGAATGAGTCAGAGGGAAAGAGTGATGGGGAAAGAGTGATGGGGAAAGAGTGAGGGGGAAAGAGTGAGGGGGAAAGAGTGAGAGGGAAAGAGTGCGGGGGAAAGGATGACGGGAAAAGAGTGATGGGGAAAGAGTGAGGGCGAAAGAGTGAGGGCGAAAGGATGGTGGGGAAAGGATGATGGGGAATGAGTGAGAGGGAAAGAGTGAGGCGGAAAGAGTGAGGGGGAAAGGATGAAGGGGAAAGGGTTAGGGGGAAAGGATGAGGGGGAAAGAGTGAGGGGGAAAGAGTGAGGGGGGAAGAGTGATCGGGAAAGAGTGTGGAGAAAGGGTGATGGGGAAAGAGTGAGGGGGAAAGGATGAGGTGAACAGATTGAGGGGGAAAGAGTGAGGGGGAAAGAGTGAGGGGGAAAGAGTGAGGGGGAAAGAGTGAGGGGGAAAGGATGGTGGGGAAAGGATGATGGGGAATGAGTGAGAGGGAAAGAGTCTGGGGGAAAGGGTGAGGGAAAGGGTGAGGGGGAAAGAGTGAGGGGGAAAGGATGAGGGGGAAAGGGTGAGGGGGAAAGAGTGAGGGGGAAAGAGTGAGGGTGAAAGAGTGAGAGGGAAAGGGTGAAGGGGAAAGAGTGAGGGGGAAAGAGTGAGGGGGAAAGGGTGAGGGGGAAAGAGTGAGAGGGAAAGAGTGAGAGGGAAAGAGTGAGGGGGAAAGAGTGAGGGGGAAAGGGTGAGGGGGAATGGATGAGGGGGTAAGAGTAAGGGGGGAAAGAGTGAGGCGGAAAGAGCAAGGAGGAAAGAGCGAGGGGGAAAGGATGAGGGGGAAAGAGTGAGGGGTAAGAGTGAGAGGGAAAGAGCAAGTGTGAAAGAGCGAGGCAGAAAGGATAAGGGGGAAAGAGTGAGGGGGAAAGGATGATGGGGAAAGAGTGAGAGGGAAAGAGTGAGAGGGAAAGTGTGAGGGGGAAAGGATGAGGGGGAAAGAGTGAGGGGGAAAGAGTGAGGGGGAAGGAGTGAGAGGGAAAGGGTGAGGGGGTAAGTGTGATGTGGAAAGGATGAGGGGGAAAGAGTGAGGTGGAAAGATTGAGGGGGAAACGATGATGGTGAACGAGTGATGGGGAAAGAGTGAAGGGGAAAGGGTGAGAGGGAAAGAGTGAGGGGGAAAGGGCGAGGGGAAAGAGTGAGAGGGAAAGAATGAGGGGGAAAGGGTGAGGTGGGAAAGAGTGAGGGGGAAATAGTGAGGGGGAAAGAGTGAGGGGGAAAGAGTGATCGGGAAAGAGCGATCGGGAAAGAGTGAGGGGGAAATAGTGAGGGGGAAAGAGTGAGGGGGAAAGCGTGAGAGGGAACGAGTGAGAGGGAAAGAGTGAGGGGGAAAGAGTGAGGGGGAAAGAGAGAGGGGGAAAGAGTGAAGGGAAAAGGGTGAGGAGGAAGGATGAGGAGGAAAGTGTGAGGGGGTAAGAGTGAGGTGGAAAGAGTGAGATGGAAAGAGTGAGGGGGAATGAGTGAGGGGGAAAGGATGATGGTGAACGAGTGATGGGGAAAGAGTGATGGGGAAAGGGTGAGAGGGAAAGAGTGAGGGTGAAAGAGTGAGGGGAAAGGGCGAGGGGGAAAGAGTGAGGGGGAAAGGTGAGGGGGAAAGAGTGAGGGTGATAGAGTGATCGGGAAAGAGTTAGGGGGAAAGAGTGAGTGGTAAAGGGTGAGGGGGAAAGAGTGAGGGGGAATTAGTGATGGGGAAGAGTGAGGGGAAAGGGTGAGGGGGAAAGGATGAGGGGGAAAGAGTGAGGGGGAAAGATTGAGGGGGAAAGGGTGAGGGGAAAAGAGTGAGGGGGAAAGAGTGAGGGGGAAAGTGTGAGAGGGAAAGAGTGAGGGGGAGAGGATGAGGGGGAAAGAGTGAGGGAGAAAGGGTGAGGGGGAAAGAGTGAGGGGGAAAGGGTAAGGGGGAATGGATGCTGGGGAAAGAGTGAGGGGGAAAGTGTGAGGGGGAAAGAGTGAGAGGGAAGGAGTGATGGGGAAAGGATGAGGGGGAAAGAGTGAGGGGGAAAGAGTGAGGGGGAATTAGTGATGGGGAAAGAGTGAGGGGGAAAGGGTGAGGGGGAAAGGATGAGGGGAAAGAGTGAGGGGGAAAGATTGAGGGGGAAAGGGTGAGGGGGAATGAGTGAGGGGGAAAGGATGAGGGGGAAAGGATGATGGGGAATGAGTGATGGGGAAAGAGTTAGGGGGAAAGAAGTGAGTGGGAAAGGGTGAGGGGTAAAGATTGAGGGGGAAAGAGTGAGTGGGAAAGAGTGAGTGGGAAAGAGTGGAGGGAAAGAGTGAGGGGAAAGGTGAGGGGAAAAGGGTGAGGGGGAAAGGGTGAGGGGAATAGTGAGGGGAAGTGAGGGGG
>NW_027253784.1:0-12273 GCF_044704955.1 Pristiophorus japonicus
TCTCTCTCTCTCCATCCCTCTCTCTCTCTCCATCCCTCTCACTCTCTCCTCCACTCTCTCTCTCTCCCCTCCCCCCTCTCTCTCCCCTCCCTCTCTCTCTCCCCTCCCTCTCTCTCTCTCCCCTCCCTCTCTCCTGTCATGTATCTTACATTATTATATATAACTGTATCCTAACATGCTATACATGACTGTAATAAGATATGACCTTACCACCAGGGGTGCACTTGCAAGAGAAAGGTATATAAGGACAGGTCTCAGGCAAGTGCAGCATTCCAGAGCTCTGAAATAAAGGTGCAGATCCAGAGTGACCTTGACTTCACTACATGCCTCGTGTGAATCTGTACTGAGGGGACAGGACTTTACAGTGGCGATGAGTTACGGGATTACAGAATCCACAGAATGGCGAACAACGGATCAGATGAAAAGCACAATGCTGGAGACAATTGGGAGGACTTTATAGAAAGGCTCCAGCAAAGCTTTGTAACCAAAGACTGGTTAGGAGATGACAAAGCAGACAAGAGAAGAGCCCATCTCTTGACCAGCTGTGGCTCGAAAACATATGCTTGAATGAAGGATCTGCTGGCACCCGAGAATCCAGCAAGCAAGTCGTTTGAAGAATTGAGCACACTGGTAAGAGACCACCTGAAGACAGCAAGCAGCCTACACATGGCCAGACACAGGTTCTACAACTACAGACGCTGTGTGGGCCAGAGCATACCCAACTTCGTGGCGGAATTTTGGAGATTGGCTAGTTTATGTGAGTTCTCCGATGAACTGAGGAGAGAAATGCTGAGAGACTTTTTCATTGAAGGAATAGGCCACGCAGGCATATTCCGAAAGCTCAGAGAGACCAAGAACCTGACCTTAGAGGCAGCAACACTGTTTGCACAGACATTCTTGGTAGGGGAAGAAGAAACGAGGTTGATTTACAATGCAGGTACGACAACTAACGAAATATCGGAACAAGAAGTTCACAGCATTGAACAAGCTGCTGCCCCCACACACATACAAAACCGGGAGAACAGGCTCTCGACAGCAGGCAGTGGCGCCAGAAGCCATCAAGGGCCACGGGAACAACCGTTCACACCTCATCAACCCACAATGCGAGCAATCAACTACAAACTGAGAGAAGCTCAAGAGAGATCAGCCAGATGCAGCTCATTTTTTGGGAACAAACAAAGCAGTCTGTGCTGGAGGTGTGGGGCTGGGCACTCGTCAAGGGGATGTCGATTTCAGCAGGCTGTTTGCAGGAACTGTAAATATACAGGGCATTTGGCCCGCATGTGCAAAGAAATGGCAGCTCGGCTGGTATACGAATCGGATGGGTCGGAAAGTGGACCAGAAGACGGTGGGGCAGTACCTGGGACACCGATGTACAGCGGGTCAACACGATCAATGGCCGCTGCTCCTACAACAGGACGCCTCCTATAATGATGAAGGTCCTACTCAACGGGATACCTGTCAACATGGAGCTGGATACGGGAACGAGTCAATCTCTCATGGGCGCTCAACAATTTGAACAATTGTGGCCACATAAAAGAGACGGACCAAAACTCACAAGGGTCGACACCAAACTAAGGACCTATACCAAAGAAATCGTACCAGTCCTCGGCAGCGCCATGCTCTTTGTCACACACAAAGGGACAGTGAACCGACTTCCCCTGTGGATTGTCCCCAGAGACCCCCCAGCACTGCTGGGGAGAAGCTGGCTGGCAAAACTAAACTGGAAATGGGATGATGTTCATGCCATGTCATTAGAGGAACGGACCTCCTGCTCAACAGTTATAAAGCGATTTGAACATCTCTTTCAGCCAGGTGTGGGCACTTTCAAAGGGACCAAAGTCAAAATCTACATCACACAGGATGCTAGACCGGTCCATCACAAAGCCAGAACTGTACCCTATGTGATGAGGGAAAAGATTGAACACGAACGAGACAGGCTTCTGCGGGAAGGCATTATATCACCTGTGGAATTTAGCGACTGGGCAAGTCCCATTGTCCCAGTCATGAAGCCTGATGGATCCGTACGAATCTGTGGGGACTACAAATCTACCATAAACAGAGTCTCCCGACAGGACCAGTACCCGCTGCCCAGAGCGGAGGACTTATTTGCCACATTGGCTGGAGGTAAACTTTTCTCAAAACTCGACCACACATCTGCGTATATGACGCAAGAATTGACCGAGGAATCCAAGCTACTCACCACCATCAACACACATCGAGGCCTTTTCATGTACAATCGATGCCCATTCGGCATCAGGTCGACAGCTGCCATATTCAAGCACAACATGGAGAGTCTGCTCAAGTCCATCCCGAGGACGGTTGTATTTCAAGACGACATACTTATCACGGGCAGGGACACCGACTCCCATCTCCGTAATTTGGAGGAAGTACTAAAGCGGTTGGATCGGGTAGGCCTACGAGTCAAGAAATCCAAGTGCCTGTTTCTCACACCCGAGGTTGAATTTTTGGGCAGAAGGATTGCTGATGGAATCCGCCCAACTGAATCCAAAACCGAAACGATTCGCCTGGCACCCAGGCCCCGGAATGTCTCAGAACTGCGCGCCTTTCTCGGGCTACTCAATTACTTTGGGAACTTTATGCAGAACTTAAGCACGCTGCTGGAGCCTCTCCACGTGCTACTCAGGAAGGGGTGCGATTGATTTTGGGGGGACACCCAGGAACGCGCCTTCAATAAGGCACGCAACCTTCTGTGTTCCAACAGTGTTTTGACTTTCTTTGATCCAGGTAAAAAGCTAGTTCACACATGCGATGAGTCAGCGTATGGGGTCAGGTGCGTTTTGCAACATGTCAATAGTGCAGGCAAATTACAACCCATAGCTTATGCCTCCAGGTCACTTTCGTGGGCGGAGCGCGGGTATGGAATGTTAAAGAAGGAGGCATGCGCGTACGGTGTCAAAAAGATGCACCAATACCTTTTCGGGGTCAAGTTCGTGTTAGAAACCGACCACAAGCCCCTCACGTCCCTCCTATCCGAGAGCAAGGCAATAAACGCCGACGCCTCAGCGCGAATTCAACGGTGGGCATTCATGCTGGCGTCCTACGACAAAACCATAAGGCACAGACCAGGCACAGACAACTGTGCCGATGCGCTCAGCAGGCTATCCCTTGCGACCACGGAAGGGTCTGACGAACAGGACTGTGAGATAGTCATGGCAATCAATGCCTTTGAGTCCACAGGTTCGCCCATGACGGCTCACCAAATCAGAGCCTGGATGGCCAGCGACCCCACGTTATCCTTTCTAAAAAGATGTGTCCTAACCAGTGACTGGGCAGAGGCTCGCGATGCCTGCCCCGAGGAATTAAAACCCTTTCACAGGCGCATGCATGAGCTGTCCCTACAAGCAGACTGCCTGATGTGGGGCAGCCGAGTAGTCATGCCTCTGTGAGGCAGAGAGGCATTTGTCCGGGACCTCCACCGCGAGCACCCGGGGATTGTTCTCATGAAGGCCATAGCCAGATCCCACGTCTGGTGGCCTGGTATTGACGCGGACTTGGAGCTCTGCGTCCGAAGGTGCACCATTTGTGCCCAACTCAGCAATGTCCCCAGGGAGGCTCCCCTGAGCCCCTGGTCCTGGCCTACCAAACCGTGGTCGCGGGTGCATGTAGACTATGCGGGCCCATTCATTGGCAAAATGTTCCTCGCAGTTGTAGATGCATTTTCAAAGTGGATCGAATGCAGCATTTTAAACTCGAACACAACCTCCACCACTGTGGAGAGCCTCGCAACCATGTTTGCAACGCACAGAATCCCTGACATATTGGTCAGTGACAATGGTCCGTGCTTCACCAGCGCAGAATTCCAAGATTTTATAATTGACCATGGCATAAATCCCGTCAAGACGGCACCGTTCAAGCCGGCCTCCAACGGCCAGGCGGAGAGAGCAGTGCAAATCATTAAACAAGGCATGCTTAAAATCCAAGGTCCCACGCTGCAGGGTCGCCTGTCGCGACTGCTGCTGGCATACAGATCTCGTCCGCACTCATTGCCTGCGCAACTGTTGAAGAAAATGACTTTAAAAACAAGGCTCTCATTAATCCTCCCAGACATGCACGAAATCGTTGAGGCAAAGCGCCGTAAGCTGACTGAGTACCATGACGAAAATTCGAGGGGGAGATGGAATGAGATCGGGGACAAAGTATTTGTACTAAACTATGGCAGGTGTCCCAAATGGCTTGCAGGGACAGTAACGGGCAAGGAAAGAAACAGGCTCCTGGTAGTACAAATGAACAATGGCAAAACCTGCCGGAGGCATGTAGACCAAGTCAAAAGCAGATTTACCAACAACACTGTGGAACCAGAGGCAGACTACAATGTGGAACTCGCACCACACATGGTGGACAGACAGAAGGAACAACCTGAGGAAAGGGCAATCCCAACAGACAGCCCAGGCGAATCAACAACAATCACACCAATCGAAACAGAGAGCCCAGGCGAGATACCAGCAACCACACCCAAAGAAAAACAGACACCAAGGCAAATAACTGAAACACAACTCAGACGCTCCACGCGAGAGCATAGACCACCTGAGAGACTGAACCTATAAAGACAATAAGACCTTGGGGGAGGGTGATGTCATGTATCTTACATTATTATATATAATTGTATTCTAACATGCTATACATGACTGTAATAAGATATGACCTGTAACCACCAGCATACCTTACCACCAGGGGTGCACTTGCAAGAGAGAGGTATATAAGGACAGGTCTCAGGCAAGTTCAGCATTCCAGAGCTGTGAAATAAAGGTGCATGTCCAGAGTGACCTTGACTTCACTACATGACTCGTATGAATCTGTACTGAGGGGACAGGACTTTACATCTCCCCTCCCTCTCCCCCCTCTCTCTCTCCTCTCCATTCCCTCTCCCCTTCCTCTCTCTCCCCCCTTCCTCTCTCTCCCCCCTCCCTCTCTTTCCCCCCTCCCTCTCTCTCTCCCCTCCCTCTCTCTCTCCCCTCCCTCTCTCTCTCCCCTCCCCCCTCTCTCTCTCTCTCTCTCTGTCTCTCTCCTCCGCTCTCCCTCTCTCTCTCTCTCCACCCCCTCTCTCTCTCCACCCCTCTCCTCTCCCTCTCACTCTTCTCCCCCTCTCTCTCCCCTCGCTCTCTCTCTCGCCTCCCTCTCTCTCTCTCTCTCCCCTCCTTCTCTTTCTCTCTCTCTCTCTCTCTCCCCCCTCTCTCTTTCTCTCTCTCTCTCCCTCTCCACCCCTCTCTCTCTCTCCACCCTTCTCACTCTCCACCCTCTCTCTTTCTCCACCCCTCTCTCTCTCTCCACCCCTCTCTCTCTCTCCACCCCTCTCTCTCTCCTCCCCCTCTCACTCTCCTCCCCCTCTCACTCTCTCTCTCTCTCTCCTCCCCACACTCTCTCCCCCTGCCTCCCTCCCCCTCTCTCGCTCTCTCTTTCCCTCCCTCCCCTCTTTCTCTCTCCCCTCCCTCTCCTTCTCTCTCCCCTCCCTCCCTCTCTCTCCCCTCTCTCCCCTCCCTCCCTCTCTCTCTCCCCTCCCTCCTTCCCTCTCTCTCTCTGCGCTCCCTCTCCCTCTCTCTCTCTCCCCCTCCTTCTCTCGATCTCTCTCTCCCCTCTCTCTCTCTTTCTCTCCCTCCTCTCCCCCCCCTCTCTCCCCCTGTCCTGTATTCAACCAGCATTGTAACCCATGTATAATCTGACCTAAGTTGTACACTGTGAGAACAATGACCACGAGGTGATGAACTTGTGGGAGACACTCCTAACCTGGACCTTCATATATAAAAGGGCAAGCTCCACCCACTTCCATCACTTGAGTGCTAAGGAATAAAGGACAGGTCACAGACTGACCTTCTCTCAAGCATGGGCCTCATGTGCATTTATACTGTGTAGTAAGGACGTATCAATGGCGACGAGAAACTGGGATTTAAACCACGTGAGCATGGCCACTAGCAGAACAGGCGAGAGGTACTGTGTTAAGGAATGGTTGGGACAGAGATTCAACATTGTTAAAGCAGCACACAGTTCTCCAGGCAGACAAGGGCAATCGGACATACCCCAACATGTAGTTGAACCCAGAGGGGGAGTTCGATCGAGACAATGGCAAGCTGAACAGCGATTCACGCCATTGCAAGGGACAATGCGGCCAGTAATGGGGCCATCAACACCTGTTAATGACGGACTCAAGGACAATCACAGGGGCAGTCAGGGACGATCGACTGGCAAGGGACCTTTTGTTTCCAACAGCAGCTCATGTTGGCGGCGTGGAGGCACACACTCAGCCGGAGTTTGCAGAGATGAGCAAAATGCCTGCAGAAATGAACGCTGGGGGAAATCGCTGGAAGCTGAAGTTCAGCGAGTTCATGTGGAGCACATGTATAGTTCATACACCAAGACGCCACCGATAATGATGAAAGTGCTCCTCAATGGCATCCCAGTATCAATGGAGCTAGACACGGGGGCCAGCCAGTCCCTGATGGGTATCAAACAGTTCAAAAAGTTGTGGACGTCCAAGGCCAGGAGGCCAAAATTATCGCCGATTGACGCACAGCTATGGACATACACAAAGGAGATCATTCTGGTGCTCGGCAGCGCCACGGTAATCGTGACCCACAAAGATTCGTAGAACAGGTTGCCACTCTGGGTTGTCCCGGGGGATGGTCCCGCACTACTGGGGAGGAGTTGGCTTGCTGTCATGAACTGGAAATGGGGCGATGTCAATGCAATTTCTTCTGTGGAGCGAGTATCATGCTCACAGATCCTGGACAAATTTGACTCACTATTTCAACCCGGCATTGGCACTTTCATGGGCGCCAAGGCAGTGATTCACATAAACCCGGACGCCAGGCCAGTACACCACAAGGCCAGAGTGGTGCCGTACATGATGCAGGAAAAGATAGAAGGCGAATTGGACCGCCTGCTGAGGGAAGGCATCATCTCGCCAGTTGAATTCAGTGACTGGGCGAGCCCGATTGTGCCGGTGCTCAAGGTGGTTGGGTCGGTCAGGATATGTGGTGATTACAAGGCCACCATCAATCGGGTGTCACTCCAAGACCAGTACCCGCTACCGAGAGCGGAGGACCTCTTTGCAACGCTATCCGGTGGCAAACCTTTTTCAAAATTGGACCTGACCTCAGCTTACATGACCCAGGAGCTGGCGAGTGAGTCGAAGAAGCTGACCACCATCACGACACACAAGTGTTGTTTGAGTCCAACAGATGTCCGTTCGGGATTCGCTCGGCCGCCGCGATCTTCCAACAAAATATGGAAAGCCTCCTCAAGTCGATTCCAGGGACGGTGGTTTTTCAGGACGACATCCTCATCACAGATTACGATACTGAAGAACACCTCCACAACCTGGAGGAGGTGCTACGCAGGCTGGACCGGGTAGGGCTGTGACTGAAAAAGGCGAAGTGCATCTTCCGAGCTCCAGAGGTAGAATTCCTGGGGATGAGGGTAGCAGCAGACGGGATCAGCCCAACTGCATCCAAGGCGGAAGCGATCCAGAGAGCATCCAGACCCCATAACATGATGGAGCTGCATTCATTCCTGGGGCTCCTGAACTATTTTGGTAACTTTCTTCCCAAATTGAGCACGCTGCTAGAGCCACTACACGTGCTCCTACGCAAAGGTGGCGAATGGGTCTGGGGGGACAGCCAGGAAAGGACTTTTAATAGAGCACGCAATTTGTTATGTTTCAACAATCTGTTAACGCTATATGACCCATGTAAGAAACTTGTGTTAACGTGCGATGCGTCGTTCTATGATGTCGGGTATGTGTTGCAGCATGTCAATGCCAAGGGTCAGTTACAGCCGGTAGCTTATGCCTCCAGGAGTCTGACCCAGGCAGAAAGGGGCTACGGGATGGTAGAAAAGGAGGCACTCGCATGTGTATATGTGGTAAAGAAAATGCATCAGTACCTGTTTGGCAGGAAATTTGAGCTGGAGACAGATCACAAACCCCTAACGTCCCTTTCGGCCGACAACAACGCCATAAATGCAAACGCATCGGCCCGCATACAGAGGTGGGCACTCACGTTAGCCGCCTGTGACTACACAATTCGGCACAGACCGGGCACCGAAAACTGCACCGATGCACTCAGCAGGCTCCCACTAGCCACCACTGAGGGGGCTACCGCACATGCTGCTGAGATGATCATGGCTGTTGAAGCTTTTGGAAGCGAAGGCTCACCCGTGACAGCCCGTCAGATTAAAGTCTGGACAAATAGAGACCCACTATTGCCTCTAGTCAAGAAATGTGTCCTGAATGGCGACTGGGTAGCCACGTACAGGGCATGCCCTGAGGAATTTAAACCATTTCACAGGCGCAGGGATGAACTCTCGATTCAGGCCGATTGCCTACTGTGGGGAAACCGCGTAGTCATGCCCCAGATGGGCAGAGAGGTTTTCATCAGAGAACTCCACAGTGAGCACCCGGGCATTGTCATGATGAAGGCAATTGCCAGGTCACACGTTTGGTGGCCAGGGATAGATGCAGACCTGGAACTTTGTGTTCGCAGGTGCAACACATGTGCTCAGCTGGGCAACGCGCCCAGGGAAGCCCCCCTTAGCCCCTGGTCCTGGCCTGCCAAGCCATAGTCACGCATCCATGTGGACTACGCAGGTCCTTTCATGGGAAAAATGTTTTATGATATAAAAAGGGTCAGAGGGTCTAGTAAGGAGGAGGAACTGAGGGAATTCCTTATTAGTCGCGAAATTGTGTTGGGGAAATTGATGGGATTGAAGGCCGATAAATCCCCAGGGCCTAATGGACTGCATCCCAGAGTACTTAAGGAGGTGGCCTTGGAAATAGCGGATGCATTGACAGTCATTTTCCAACATTCCATTGACTCTGGATCGGTTCCTATCGAGTGGAGGGTAGCCAATATAACCCCACTTTTTAAAAAAGGAGGGAGAGAGAAAACAAGGAATTATAGACCGGTCAGCCTGACCTCAGTAGTGGGTAAAATGATGGAATCAATTATTAAGGATGTCATAGCAGCGCATTTGGAAAGAGGTGACATGATAGGTCCAAGTCAGCATGGATTTGTGAAAGGGAAATCATGCTTGACAAATCTTCTGGAATTTTTTGAGGATGTTTCCAGTAGAGTGGACAAGGGAGAATCAGTTGATGTGGTATATTTGGACTTTCAGAAGGCTTTCGACAAGGTCCCACACAAGAGATTAATGTGCAAAGTTAAAGCACATGGGATTGGGAGTAGTGTGCTGACATGGATTGAGAACTGGTTGTCAGACAGGAAGCAAAGAGTAGCAGTAAATGGGTACTTTTCAGAATGGCAGGCAGTGACTAGTGGGGTACCGCAAGGTTCTGTGCTGGGGCCCCAGCTGTTTACATTGTACATTAATGATTTAGACGAGGGGATTAAATGTAGTATCTCCAAATTTGCGGATGACACTAAGTTGGGTGGCAGTGTGAGCTGCGAGGAGGATGCTATGAGGCTGCAGAGCGACTTGGATAGGTTAGGTGAGTGGGCAAATGAATGCATGGCAGATGAAGTATAATGATGATAAATGTGAGGTTATCCACTTTGGTGGTAAAAAAAGAGAGACAGACTATTATCTGAATGGTGACAGATTAGGAAAAGGGGAGGTGCAAAGAGACCTGGGTGTCATGGTACATCAGTCATTGAAGGTTGGCATGTAGGTATAGCAGGCAGTTAAGAAAGCAAATGGCATGTTGGCCTTCATAGCGAGGGGATTTGAGTACAGGGGCAGGGAGGTGTTGCTACAGTTGTACAGGGCCTTGGTGAGGCCACACCTGGAGTATTGTGTACAGTTTTGCTCGCCTAACCTGAGGAAGGACATTCTTGCTATTGAGGGAGTGCAGCGAAGGTTCACCAGACTGATTACCGGGATGGCGGGACTGACATATCAAGAAAGACTGGATCAACTGGGCTTGTATTCACTGGAGTTCAGAAGAATGAGAGGGGACCTCATAGAAACCTTTAAAATTCTGACGGGTTCGGACAGGTTAGATGCAGGAAGAATGTTCCCAATGTTGGGGAAGTCCAGAACCAGGGGTCACAGTCTAAGGATAAGGGGTAAGCCATTTCGGACCGAGATGAGGAGAAACTTCTCCACCCAGAGAGTGGTGAACCTGTGGAATTCTCTACCACAGAAAGTTGTTGAGGCCAATTCACTAAATATATTCAAAAAGGAGTTAGATGAAGTCCTTACTACGAGGGTGATCAAGGGGTATGGCGAGAAAGCAGGAATGGGGTACTGAAGTTGCATGTTCAGCCATGAACTCATTGAGTGGCGGTGCAGGCTGGAAGGGCCGAATGGCCTACTCCTGCACCTATTTTCCATGTTTCTATGTTTTTGGTTGTAGTAGACACCTACTCCAAATGGATCGAGTGTGACATTTTAAATTCAAGCACATCCTCTGCCACGGTAGAAAGTCTATGGGCAATGTTTGCTGCCCACGGTCTACCAGACATCTTGGTCAGCGACAATGGCCTGTGCTTCACAAGCACTGAATTCCAGGACTTCATGGCAGGCAATGGAATTAACCATGTCAGAACGTTACCGTTCAAGCCAGCCTCAAACGGCCAGGCAGAACAAGCAGTGCAGATAATCAAACAGGGGATGCTCAGAATCCAAGGGGGTTCCCTACAAAGCCGCTTATCATGCCTCCTGTTGGCCTACAGATCCTGACCACACTCGCTCACAGGGGTTCCACCCGCAGAGCTGCTAATGAAAAGGATGCTCAAAACCCGGTTTTCCCTTATACACCCCACCATGAAAGAAATTGTCGAGAACAGGCGCCACTCACAACATGACTACCATGATAGGAATGCGAGGGCGCGATGTATTGATGTAAATGACCCTGTTTTTGTCATCAACAACGCTGCAGGGCCCAAATGGCTCACAGGCACTGTGGTTGCCAAAGAGGGAAATAGGATTCTGGTACTTAAACTTACCAATGGACAAATCTGCTGTAAACATGTGGATCAAACAAAAAGGAGGTTCAGCAACCTCATCGAAGAAGCAGAGGAAGAACATGATATAGAGTTCACTCCTGCACAGGTGACCGAACACAGGAACCAAAGGGAGGAGAGCCCAGTCACTGTGGACAGTCCGGACAGGCCTGAGGCACCGCAAACAGCAGACACTCAGGCCAGCGCCCAACAACCGAAGCCCCAACTCAGGCGCTCTACAAGAAAGCGTAAACCACCAGAGAGACTCAACTTGTGATCCCAATTAGACTTTGGAGGGGGGAGGTGATGTCATGTATTCAACCAGCATTGTAACCCATGTATAATCTGACCTAAGTTGTACACTGTGAGAACAATGACCACTAGGTGGTGAACTTGTGGGAGACACTCCTAACCTGGACCTTCAGATATAAAAGGGCAAGCTCCATCCACTTCCATCACTTGAGTGCTAAGGAATAAAGGACAGGTCACAGACTGACCTTCTCTCAAGCATGGGCCTCGTGTGCAGTTATACTGTATAGTAAGGACATATCACCCCCCACCGCCCCCCCCCCCCCCCCACCGCCCTCTCTCTCTGCCCCCTCTCTCTCTCTTTCCCTCCCTCTCTCTCTCCCCTCCCTCTCTCTCTCTCTCTCCCTCCCCTCCCTCTCTCTCTCGCTCCCCTCTCTTTCTGTCTCTCTTTCTCCCCCTCCTTCTCTCTCTCCCCTCCCCCTCTCCCCCCTCGCTCGCTCTCTCCTCCTCTCTCTCGCTCGCTCCCCCTCTCTCTCTCCCTCTCCCCTCTCTCTCTTCTCCCCCCTCTCTCTCTCTCTCTCCTCCCTCTCTCCTCCCCCTGTCTCCTCCCTCCCCCTCTCTCTTTCCTCCCGCTCTCTCTCTCCTCCCCTCCTCTCTCTCCCTCCCCTCGCTCTCTCTTTCCCTCCCCCTCCCACCCCGCCTCTCTCTCTCCCCTCCCTCTCTCTCTCCTCTCCCTCTCTCTCTCTCGCCTCTTCCTCTCTCTCTCTCCCCACCCTCCCTCTCTCTCTCTCGCTCCCATCCCTCTCTCTCTCCCGCCTCTTCCTCTCTCTGCCCACCCCTCTCTCTCTCTCTCTCGCTCCCATCGCTCTCTCTCTCTCCCATCCCTCTCTCCCTCTCTCTCTCTCTCTCTCCCCTCCCTCTCTCCCCTCCCTCTCTCTCTCCCCTCTCTCCCTCCCCCTCTCCCCCTGTCTCCACCCCTCTCTCTCTTCACCCCTCTCTCTCCCCCTCTCACTCTCTCTCTCCTCCCCTCTCTCTCTCCTCATCTCGCTCTCTCTCTCTCTCTCCTCCCCTCTCTCTCTCCCCTCCCCCCTCTCTCTCTCTCTCC
>NW_027253785.1:0-10000 GCF_044704955.1 Pristiophorus japonicus
CTCGCCCTAACGATCTTCTGACCCCCTCGCCCTAACGATCCCCTGACCCCTAACGATCCCCTGACCCCCTCGCCCTAACGATCTTCTGACCCCCTCGCCCTAACAATCCCCTGACCCCCTCGCCCTAACGATCCCCTGACCCCCTCGCCCTAACGATCGCTGACCCCCTCGCCCTCACGATCCCCTGATCCCCCTCGCCCTAACGATCCCCTGACCCCCTCGCCCTAACGATCCCCTGACCCCCTCGCCCTAACGATCGCTGACCCCCTCGCCCTAACGATCCCCTGACCCCCTCGCCCTAACGATCGCTGACCCCCTCGCCCTAACGTTCCCCTGACCCCCTCGCCCTAACGATCCCCTGACCCCCTCGCCCTAACGATCCCCTGACCCCCTCGCCCTAACGATCGCTGACCCCCTCGCCCTAACGTTCCCCTGACCCCCTCGCCCTAACGTTCCCCTGACCCCCTCGCCCTAACGATCCCCTGACCCCCCTCGCCCTAACGATACCCTGACCCCCTCGCCCTAACGATCCCCTGACCCCCTCGCCCTAACGATCACCTGACCCCCTCGCCCTAACGATCCCCTGACCCCCCTCGCCCTAACGATCCCCTGACCCCCTCGCCCTAACGATCCCCTGACCCCCTCGCCCTAACGATCCCCTGACCCCCTCGCCCTAACGATCCCCTGACCCACTCGCCCTAACGATCCCCTGACCCCCTCGCCCTAACGATCCCCTGACCCCCTCGCCCTAATGATCCCCTGACTCCCTCGCCCTAACGATCCCCTGACTCCCTCGCCCTAACGATCCCCTGACCCCCTCGCCCTAACGATCCCCTGACCCCCTCGCCCTAACGATCCCCTGACCCCCTCGCCCTAATGATCGCTGACCCCCTCGCCCTAACGATCCCCTGACCCCCTCGCCCTAACGATCGCTGACCCCCTCGCCCTAACGATCCACTGACCCCCTCGCCCTAACGATCCCCTGACCCCCTCGCCCTAACGATCCCCTGACCCCCTCGCCCTAACGTTCCCCTGACCCCCTCGCCCTAACGATCCCCTGACCCCCTCGCCCTAACGATCCCCTGACCCCCTCGCCCTAACGATCCCCTGACCCCCTCGCCCTAACGATCTCCTGACCCCCTCGCCCTAATGATCCCCTGACCCCCTCGCCCTAACGATCCCCTGACCCCCTCGCCCTAACGATCGCTGACCCCCTCGCCCTAACGATCCTCTGACCCCCTCGCCCTAACGATCCCCTGACCCCCTCGCCCTAACGATCCCCTGACCCCCTCGCCCTAACGATCCCCTGACCCCCTCGCCCTAACGATCGCTGACCCCCTCGCCCTAACGATCTCCTGACCCCCTCGCCCTAACGATCGCCTAACCCCCTCGCCCTAACGATCGCCTAACCCCCTCGCCCTAACGAACGCTGACCCCCTCGCCCTAACGATCTCCTGACCCCCTCGCCCTAACGATCGCCTAACCCCCTCGCCCTAACGATCCCCTGACCCCCTCGCCCTAACGATCGCTGACCCCCTCGCCCTAATGATCCCCTGACCCCCTCGCCCTAACGATCCCCTGACCCCCTCGCCCTAACGATCCCCTGACCCCCTCGCCCTAACGATCCCCTGACCCCCTCGCCCTAACGATCCCCTGACCCCTCGCCCTAACGATCCCCTGACCCCCTCGCCCTAACGATCCCCTGACCCCCTCGCCCTAACGATCCCCTGAGCCCCTCGCCCTAACGATCCCCTGACCCCCTCGTCCTAACGATCGCTGACCCCCTGGCCCTAACGATCCCCTGACCCCCTCGCCCTAACGATCCCCTGAGCCCTCGCCCTAACGATCCCCTGACCCCCTCACCCGAACGATCCCCTGACCCCCTCGCCCTAACGATCCCCTGACCCCCTCGCCCTAACGATCCCCTGACCCCCTCGCCCTAACGATCGCTGACCCCCTCGCCCTAATGATCCCCTGACCCCCTCGCCCTAACGATCCCCTGACCCCCTCGCCCTAACGATCCCCTGAACCCCTCGCCCTAACGATCCCCTGACCCCCTCGCCCTAACGATCCCCTGACCCCCTCGCCCTAACGATCACCTGACCCCTAACGATCGCTGACCCCCTCGCCCTAACGATCCCCTGACCCCCTCACCCTAACGATCCCCTGACCCCCTCGCCCTAACGATCGCTGACCCCCTCACCCTAACGTTCCCCTGACCCCCTCGCCCTAACGATCCCCTGACCCCCTGGCCCTAACGATCCCCTGACCCCCTCGCCCTAATGATCCCCTGACACCCCTCGCCCTAACGATCCCCTGACCCCCTCGCCCTAACGATCCCCTGACCCCCTCGCCCTAACGATCCCCTGACCCACCTCGCCCTAATGATCCCCTGACACCCCTCGCCCTAATGATCCCCTGACACCCCTCGCCCTAACGATCCCCCGACCCCCTCGCCCTAACGATCCCCTGACCCCCTCGCCCTAACGAGCCCCTGACCCCCTCGCACTAACGATCCCCTGACCCCCTCGCCCTAACGATCCCCTGACCCCCTCGTCCTAACGATCGCTGACCCTCTCGCCCTAACGATCCCCTGACCCCCTCGCCCTAACGATCCCCTGACTCCCTCGCCCTAACGATCGCTGACCCCGCTCGCCCTAACGATCGCTGACCCCCTCGCCCTAACGATCCCCTGATCCCCTCGCCCTAACGATCCCCTGACCCACTCGCCCTAACGATCCCCCGACCCCCTCGCCCTAACGATCCCCTGACCCCCTCGCCCTAACGATCCCCTGACCCCCTCGCCCTAACGATCCCCTGACCCCCTCGCCCTAACGATCCCCTGACCCCCTCGCCCGAACGATCCCCTGACCCCCTCGCCCTAACGATCGCTGACCCCCTCGCCCTAACGATCCCCTGACCCCCCTCGCCCTAACGATCCCCTGACCCCATCGCCCTAACGATCCCCTGACCCCCTCGCCCTAACGATCCCCTGACCCCCTCGCCCTAACGATCGCTGACCCCCTCGCCCTAACGATCCCCTGACCCCCCTCGCCCTAACGATCCCCTGACCCCATCGCCCTAACGATCCCCTGACCCCCTCGCCCTAACGATCGCTGACCCCCTCGCCCTAACGATCCCCTGACCCCCCTCGCCCTAACGATCCCCTGACCCCCTCGCCCGAACGATCCCCTGACCCCCTCGCCCTAACGATCGCTGACCCCCTCGCCCTAACGATCCCCTGACCCCCTCGCCCTAACGATCCCCTGACCCCCTCGCCCTAACGATCGCTGACCCCCTCGCCCTAACGATCCCCTGACCCTCTCGCCCTAACGATCCCCTGACCCCCCTCGCCCTAACGATCCCCTGACCCCCTCGCCCTAACGATCGCTGACCCCCCTCGCCCTAACGATCCCCTGACCCCCCTCGCCCTAACGATCCCCTGACCCCCCTCGCCCTAACGATCCCCTGACCCCCCTCGCCCTAACGATCCCCTGACCCCCTCGCCCTAACGATCCCCTGACCCCCTCGCCCTAACGATCGCTGACCCCCTCGCCCTAACGATCCCCTGACCCTCTCGCCCTAACGATCCCCTGACCCCCTCGCCCTAACGATCCCCTGACCCCCTCGCCCTAACGATCGCTGACCCCCTCGCCCTAACGATCCCCTGACCCCCCTCGCCCTAACGATCCCCTGACCCCATCGCCCTAACGATCCCCTGACCCCCTCGCCCTAACGATCCCCTGACCCCCTCGCCCTAACGATCGCTGACCCCCTCGCCCTAACGATCCCCTGACCCCCTCGCCCTAACGATCCCCTGACCATCTCGCCCTAACGATCCCCTGACCCCCTCGCCCTAACGATCCCCTGACCTCCTCGCCCTAACGATCCCCTGACCCCCTCGCCCTAACGATCCCCTGACCCCCTCGCCCTAACGATCCCCTGACCCCCTCGCCCTAACGATCCCCTGACCCCCTCGCCCTAACGATCCCCTGACCCCCTCGCCCTAACGATCCCCTGACCCCCTCGCCCTAACGATCCCCTGACCCCCTCGCCCTAACGATCCCCTGACTCCCTCGCCCTAACGATCCCCTGACCCCCTCGCCCTAACGATCCCCTGACCCTCTCGCCCTAACGATCGCTGACCCTCTCGCCCAAACGATCCCCTGACCCCCTCGCCCTAACGATCCCCTGACCCCCCTCGCCCTAACGATCCCCTGACCCCCTCGCCCTAACGATCGCTGACCCCCTCGCCCTAACGATCCCCTGACCCCCTCGCCCTAACGATCGCTGACCCCCTCGCCCTAACGATCACCTGATCCCCTCGCCCAAACGATCGCTGACCCCCTCGCCCTAACGATCCCCTGACCCCCTCGCCCTAACGATCCCCTGACCCCATCGCCCTAACGATCGCTGACCCCCTCGCCCTAACGATCCCCTGACCCCCTCGCCCTAACGATCGCTGACCCCCTCGCCCTAACGATCTCCTGACCCCCTCGCCCTAACGATCGCTGACCCCCTCGCCCTAACGATCCCCTGACCCCCTCGCCCTAACGATCCCCTGACCCCCTCGCCCTAACGATCCCCTGACCCCTCGCCCTAACGATCCCCTGACCCCCTCGCCCTAACGATCCCCTGACCCCCTCGCCCTAACGATCCCCTGACCCCCTCGCCCTAACGATCCCCTGACCCCCTCACCCTAACGATCCCCTGACCCCCTCGCCCTAACGATCCCCTGACCCCCTCGTCCTAACGATCGCTGACCCCCTTGCCCTAACGATCCCCTGACCCCCTCGCCCTAACGATCCCCTGACCCCCTCGCCCTAATGATCCCCTGACCCCCTCACCCTAACGATCCCCTGACCTCCTCACCCTAACGATCCCCTGACCCCCTCGCCCTAACGATCCCCTGACCCCCTCGCCCTAACGATCCCCTGACCCCCTCGCCCTAACGATCCCCTGACCCCCTCACCATAACGATCGCTGACCCCCTCGCCCTAACGATCCCCTGACCCCCTCGCCCTAACGATCCCCTGACCCCCTCACCATAACGATCGCTGACCCCCTCGCCCTAATGATCCCCTGACCCCCTCGCCCTAACGATCCCCTGACCCCCTCGCCCTAACGATCCCCTGACCCCCTCGCCCTAACGATCCCCTGACCCCCCTCGCCCTAACGATCGCTGACCCCGCTCGCCCTAACGATCCCCTGACCCCCTCGCCCTAACAATCCCCTGACCCCCTCGCCCTAACGATCCCCTGACCCCCTCGCCCTAACGATCCCCTGACCCCCCTCGCCCTAACGATCCCCTGACCCCCCTCGCCCTAACGATCGCTGACCCCCTCGCCCTAACGTTCCCCTGACCCCCCTCGCCCTAACGATCCCCTGACCCCCTCGTCCTAACGATCCCCTGACCCCCTCGTCCTAACGATCCCCTGACCCCCTCGCCCTAACGTTCCCCTGACCCCCCTCGCCCTAATGATCCCCTGACCCCCCTCGCCCTAACGATCCCTGACCCCCTCGCCCTAATGATCCCCTGACCCCCTCGCCCTAACGATCCCCTGACCCCCTCGCCCTAACGATCCCCTGACCCCCTCGCCCTAACGATCCCCTGACCCCCTCGCCCTAACGATCCCCTGACCCCCTCGCCCGAACGATCCCCTGACCCCCTCGCCCTAACGATCCCCTGACCCCCTCGCCCTAACGATCCCCTGACCCCCTCGCCAGAACGATCCCCTGACCCCCTCGCCCTAACGATCCCCTGACCCCCTCGCCCTAACGATCCCCTGACCCCCTCGCCCTAACGATCCCCTGACCCCCTCGCCAGAACGATCCCCTGACCCCCTCGCCCTAACAATCCCCTGACCCCCTCGCCCTAACGATCCCCTGACCCCCTCGCCCTAACGATCCCCTGACCCCCTCGCCCTAACGATCCGCTGACCCCTAACGATCCCCTGACCTCTCTCGCCCTAACGATCGCTGACCCCCTCGCCCTAACGATCCCCTGACCCCCTCGCCCTAACGATCGCTGACCCCCTCGCCCTAACGATCCCCTGACCCCCCTCGCCCTAACGATCCCCTGACCCCCCTCGCCCTAACGATCGCTGACCCCCTCGCCCTAATGATCCCCTGACCCCCCTCGCCCTAACGATCCCCTGACCCCCTCGCCATGACGATCCGCTGACCCCTAACGATCCCCTGACCTCTCTCGCCCTAACGATCGCTGACCCCCTCGCCCTAACGATCCCCTGACCCCCTCGCCCTAACGATCGCTGACCCCTAACGATCCCCTGACCCCCTCGCCCTAACGATCGCTGACCCCTAACGATCCCCTGACCCCCTCGCCCTAACGATCGCTGACCCCTAACGATCCCCTGACCCCCTCGCCCTAACGATCGCCTGACCCCCTCGCCCTAACGATCCCCTGACCCCCCTCGCCCTAACGATCCCCTGACCCCCTCGCCCTAACGATCGCTGACCCTCTCGCCCTACCGATCGCTGACCCCCTCGCCCTAATGATCCCCTGACCCCCTCGCCCTAACGATCCCCTGACCCCCTCGCCCTAACGATCCCCTGACCCCCTCGCCCTAACGTTCCCCTGACCCCCCTCGCCCTAATGATCCCCTGACCCCCTCGCCCTAATGATCCCCTGACCCCCCTCGCCCTAACGATCCCCTGACCCCCCTCGCCCTAACGATCGCTGACCCCCTCGCCCTAACGTTCCCCTGACCCCCCTCGCCCTAATGATCCCCTGACCCCCTCGCCCGAACGATCCCCTGACCCCCTCGCCCTAATGATCCCCTGACCCCCTCGCCCTAACGATCGCTGACCCCCTCGCCCTAACGATCCCCTGACCCCCTCGCCCTAACGATCCCCTGACCCCCTCGCCCTAACAATCCCCTGACCCCCTCGCCCTAACGATCCCCTGACCCTCTCGCCCTATCGATCCGCTGACCCCCTCGCCCTAACGATCCCCTGACCCCCTCGCCCTAACGATCCCCTGACCCCCTCGCCCTAACAATCCCCTGACCCCCTCGCCCTAACGATCCCCTGACCCTCTCGCCCTAACGATCGCTGACCCTCTCGCCCAAACGATCCCCTGACCCCCCTCGCCCTAACGATCGCTGACCCTCTCGCCCAAACGATCCCCTGACCCCCTCGCCCTATCGATCCGCTGACCCCCTCGCCCTAACGATCCCCTGACCTCTCTCGCCCTAACGATCGCTGACCCCCTCGCCCTAACGATCCCCTGACCCCCTCGCCCTAACGATCGCTGACCCCCTCGCCCAAACGATCCCCTGACCCCCTCGCCCTAACGGTCCCCTGACCCCCCTCGCCCTAACGATCCCCTGACCCTCTCGCCCTAACGATCCCCTGACCCCCTCGCCCTAATGATCCCCTGACCCCCCTCGCCCTAACGATCCCCTGACCCCCCTCGCCCTAAAGATCCCCTGACCCCCTCGCCCTAACGATCCCCTGACCCCCCTCGCCCTAACGATCCCCTGACCCCTCGCCCTAACGATCCCCTGATCCCCCTCGCCCTAACGATCCCCTGACCCCTAACGATCCCCTGACCCCCTCGCCCGAACGATCCCCTGACCCCCTCGCCCTAACGATCCCCTGACCCCCTCGCCCTAACGATCTCCTGACCCCCTCGCCCTAACGATCCCCTGACCCCCTCGCCCTAACGTTCCCCTGACCCCCTCGCCCTAACGATCCCCTGACCCCCTCGCCCTAACGATCCCCTGACCCCCTCGCCCTAACGATCCCCTGACCCCCTCACCATAACGATCGCTGACCCCCTCGCCCTAATGATCCCCTGACCCCCTCGCCCTAACGATCCCCTGACCCCCTCGCCCTAACGATCCCCTGACCCCCTCGCCCTAATGATCCCCTGACCCCCCTCGCCCTAACGATCCCCTGACCCCCTCGCCCTAACGATCCCCTGACCCCCTCGCCCTAATGATCCCCTGAACCCCCTCGCCCTAACGATCCCCTGACCCCCTCGCCCTAACGATCCCCTGACCCCCTCGCCCTAACGATCCCCTGACCCCCTCGCCCTAACGATCGCTGACCCCGCTCGCCCTAACGATCCCCTGACCCACTCGCCCTAATGATCCCCTGACCCCCCTCGCCCTAACGATCCCCTGACCCCCTCGCCCTAACGATCCCCTGACCCTCTCGCCCTAACGATCCCCTGACCCCTCGCCCTAACGATCCCCTGACCCCCTCGCCCTAATGATCCCCTGACCCCCCTCGCCCAAACGATCCCCTGACTCCCTCGCCCTAACGATCCCCTGACTCCCTCGCCCTAACGATCCCCTGACCCCCTCGCCCTAACGATCCCCTGACCCCCTCGCCCTAACGATCCCCTGACCCCCTCGCCCTAACGATCCCCTGACCCCCTCGCCCTAACGATCCCCTGACCCCCTCGCCCTAACGATCCCCTGACCCCCTCGCCCTAACGATCCCCTGACCCCCTCGCCCTAACGATCCCCTGACCCTCTCGCCCTAACGATCCCCTGACCCCCCTCGCCCTAACGATCCCCTGACCCCCTCGCCCTAACGATCCCCTGACCCCTCGCCCTAACGATCGCTGACCCCCTCGCCCTAACGATCCCCTGACCCCCTCGCCCTAACGATCCTCTGACCCCGTCGCCCGAACGATCCCCTGACCCCCCTCGCCCTAACGATCCCCTGACCCCCTCGCCCTAACGATCCCCTGACCCCTAACGATCCCTGACCCCCTCGCCCTAACGATCCCCTGACCCCCTCGCCCTAACGATCGCTGACCCCCTCGCCCTAACGATCGCCTAACCCCCTCGCCCTAACGATCCCCTGACCCCCTCGCCCTAACGATCCCCTGACCCCCTCGCCCTAACGATCCCCTGACCCCCTAACGATCCCTGACCCCCTCGCCCTAACGATCCCCTGACCCCCTCGCCCTAACGATCGCTGACCCCCTCGCCCTAACGATCGCCTAACCCCCTCGCCCTAACGATCCCCTGACCCCCTCGCCCTAACGATCGCCTAACCCCCTCGCCCTAACGATCGCTGACCCCCCTCGCCCTAACGATCCCCTGACCCCCTCGCCCTAACGATCCCCTGACCCCTAACGATCCCCTGACCCCTAACGATCCCTGACCCCCTCGCCCTAACGATCCCCTGACCCCCTCGCCCTAACGATCCCCTGACCCCTAACGATCCCTGACCCCCTCGCCCTAACGATCGCCTAACCCCCCTCGCCCTAACGATCCCCTGACCCCCCTCGCCCTAACGATCCCCTGACCCCCTCGCCCTAACGATCCCCTGACCCCTAACGATCCCTGACCCCCTTGCCCTAACGATCCCCTGACCCCTAACGATCCCTGACCCCCTCGCCCTAACGATCGCTGACCCCCTCGCCCTAACGATCGCTGACCCCCCTCGCCCTAACGATCCCCTGACCCCCCTCGCCCTAACGATCGCTGACCCCCTCGCCCTAACGATCCCTGACCCCCTCGCCCTAACGATCGCTGACCCCCTCGCCCTAACGATCGCTGACCCCCCTCGCCCTAACGATCCCCTGACCCCCCTCGCCCTAACGATCGCTGACCCCCTCGCCCTAACGATCCCCTGACCCCCCTCGCCCTAACGATCCCTGACCCCCCTCGCCCTAACGATCCCCTGACCCCCTCGCCCTAACGATCCCCTGACCCCCTCGCCCTAACGATCCCGACACCCTCGCCCTAACGATCCCCTGACCCCCCTCGCCCTAACGATCCCCTGACCCCCTCGCCCTAACGATCCCCTGACCCCCTCGCCCTAACGATCCCCTGACCCCCTCGCCCTAACGATCCCCTGACCCCCTCGCCCTAACGATCCCCTGACCCCCTCGCCCTAACGATCCCCTGACCCCCTCGCCCTAACGATCCCCTGACCCCCTCGCCCTAACGATCGCTGACCCCCTTGCCCTAACGATCCCCTGACCCCTCGCCCTAACGATCCCCTGACCCCCTCG
>NW_027253786.1:0-12267 GCF_044704955.1 Pristiophorus japonicus
GAGAGAGAGAGAGGGGGCAGAGAGAGAGAGAGAGGGGGCAGAGAGAGAGAGGAGGGGCAGAGAGAGAGAGAGGGGGCAGAGAGAGAGAGAGAGGGGGGTCAGAGAGAGAGAGAGGGGGGCAGAGAGAGAGAGAGAGGGTGGCAGAGAGAGAAAGAGGGGGGCAGAGAGAGAGAGAGAGAGAGGGGCAGAGAGAGAGAGAGAGGGTGGTCAGAGAGAGAGAGAGAGGGTGGTCAGAGAGAGAGAGAGAGGGGGGCAGAGAGAGAGAGAGAGGGGATCAGAGAGAGAGAGGGGGGCAGAGAGAGAGAGAGAGAGGGGGGTCAGAGAGAGAGAGAGGGGATCAGAGAGAGAGAGGGGGGCAGAGAGAGAAAGAGGGGGCAGAGAGAGAGAGAGAGAGGGGGGCAGAGAGAGAGAGGGGGCAGAGAGAGAGAGGGGGGCAGAGAGAGAGAGAGGGGCAGAGAGAGAGAGGGGGGTCAGAGAGAGAGAGAGGGGGGCAGAGAGAGAGAGAGAGAGGGGGCAGAGAGAGAGAGGGGGCAGAGAGAGAGAGAGAGGGGGGCAGAGAGAGAGAGAGAGAGAGGGGCAGAGAGAGAGAGAGAGAGAGGGGGGCAGAGAGGGGGGAACGGAGACCCCTGGAGTGAGGGGGGTGGCTCGAGTTCTGGTCATTGCACTATGTTTCGGACCTGCAACAGCCCAGTATACGCGGCGGATCAGAGGGAGGGGTCTGAGTGAGTTTGTGTGCACCCACCGAGTGTATCTCTCTGTGTGTGCATGCGTCCCCGTGTTGGAGCGCATGTGTGAGAACGTCTGTGTGTGTGTGTGTGGAAACATTCTCTCTCGATCAAAACCTTTCATAACTTTCGAGACCTCAATTTAGGTCACCTCCTCCTTTCCTGATATGTACACCCTCGTAATTCTGGTATTAGTCCTTGTAAGTCTTCTCTGCACCCTCTCCCGTGCCTCGATATCCTGCTTATACTACGATGACCAGAACGGTACTCAGTGCTCCAAGTGTGGTCCAACCCAGATAGATGGAGACCAGAACTGTGCACAGTGCTCCCAGTGTGGTCCAACCCAGATAGATGGAGACCAGAACTGTGCACAGTGCTCCCAGTGTGGTCTAACCCAGGTTAGATACAGGGTATAGCATAACTTCCCTATTTCTCAATTCTGTCCCTCGAGAAATAAACCCTAGTTCTCGGTTTGCTTTTTTAATGGGCTTGCTGACCTGTATCGTAACTTTTAGCGAGTTATCTATTTATACCCCGAGATCCCTTTGTTCATCGACACCTCCCAAACTCGCACCCTCCCAGTGATAAGTTAACTCCCTATTCTTTGTGTCTCATCTGAAGGAACTTACTCCCTCAGTACTGCCCCTCCGACAGTGCGGGGCTCCCTCAGTACTGCCCCTCCGACAGTGCGGGGCTCCCTCAGTACTGCCCCTCCGACAGTGCAGTACGGCGCTCCCTCAGTACTGCCTCTCCGACAGTACGGGGCTCCCTCAGTACTGCCCCGCCGACAGTGCGGGGCTCCCTCAGTACTGCCCCTCCGACAGTGCAGTACGGCGCTCCCTCAGTACTGCCTCTCCGACAGTACGGGGCTCCCTCAGTACTGCCCCTCCGACAGTGCGGGGCTCCCTCAGTACTGCCCCTCCGACAGTGCGGGGCTCCCTCAGTACTGCCCCTCCGACAGTGCGGGGCTCCCTCAGTACTGCCCCTCCGACAGTGCGGCGCTCCCTCAGTACTGCCCCTCCGACAGTGCGGGGCTCCCTCAGTACTGCCTCTCCGACAGTGCGGGGCTCCCTCAGTACTGCCCCTCCGACAGTACGGGGCTCCCTCAGTACTGCCCCTCCGACAGTGCGGCACTCCCTCAGTACTGCCCCTCCGACAGTACGGGGCTCCCTCAGTACTGCCCCTCCGACAGTGCGGCACTCCCTCAGTACTGCCCCTCCGACAGTACGGGGCTCCCTCAGTACTGCCCCTCCGACAGTACGGGGCTCCCTCAGTACTGCCCCTCCGACAGTGCGGCACTCCCTCAGTACTGCCCCTCCGACAGTACGGGGCTCCCTCAGTACTGCCCCTCTGACAGTGCAGCACACCCTCAGTACTGCCCCTCCGACAGTATGGCGCTCCCTCAGTACTGCCTCTCCGACAGTGCGGGGCTCCCTCAGTACTGCCCCTCCGACAGTGCGGGGCTCCCTCAGTACTGCCCCTCCGACAGTGCAGCACACCCTCAGTACTGCCCCTCCGACAGCGCAGTACGGCGCTCCCTCAGTACTGCCCCTCCGACAGTACGGCGCTCCCTCAGTACTGTGCCACAGATAGGGAAGGAGTTGGGTCCATTGGGATTGTGTACAGTGGGAGAGAATGGGAAGGGGTTTGGGGGGGGTGGGGGTGAGGAGTCCACAGTTTGGGGGGGTTTGAGGAGACCACAGTTTGGGGGGTTTGAGGAGACCACAGTTTGGGGGTTTGAGGAGACCACAGTTTGGGGGGTTTGAGGAGACCACAGTTTGGGGGGTTTGAGGAGACCACAGTTTGGGTGGTTTGAGGAGACCACAGTTTGGGGGGTGAGGAGACCACAGTTTGGGGGGTGAGGAGTCCACAGTTTGGGGGGGTTTGAGGAGACCACAGTTTGGGGGGTTTGAGGAGACTACAGTTTGGGGGGGTTTGAGGAGTCCACAGTTTGGGGGGGTTTGAGGAGACCACAGTTTGGGGGGTTTGAGGAGACCATAGTTTGGGGGGGTTTGAGGAGTCCACAGTTTGGGGGGGTTTGAGGAGACCACAGTTTGGGGGGTTTGAGGAGACCACAGTTTGGGGTTTGAGGAGACCACAGTTTGGGGGTTTGAGGAGACCACAGTTTGGGGGTTTGAGGAGACCACAGTTTGGGGGTTTGAGGAGACCACAGTTTGGGGGGGTTTGAGGAGACCACAGTTTGTGGGGTTAGAGGAGACCACAGTTTGGGGGGTTTGAGGAGACCACAGTTTGGGTGGTTTGAGGAGACCACAGTTTGGGGGGTTTGAGGAGACCACAGTTTGGGGGGTTTGAGGAGACCACAGTTTGGGGTTTGAGGAGACCACAGTTTGGGGGGTTTGAGAAGACCACAGTTTGGGGGGTTTGAGGAGACCACAGTTTGGGGGGTTTGAGGAGACCACAGTTTGGGGGGTTTGAGGAGACCACAGTTTGGGGGGTTTGAGGAGACCACAGTTTGGGGGGTTTGAGAAGACCACAGTTTGGGGGGTTTGAGGAGACCACAGTTTGGGGGGTTTGAGGAGACCACAGTTTGGGGGGTTTGAGGAGACCACAGTTTGGGGTTTGAGGAGACCACAGTTTGGGGGGTTTGAGAAAACCACAGTTTGGGGGGTTTGAGGAGACCACAGTTTGGGGGGTTTGAGGAGACCACAGTTTGGGGGGTTTGAGGAGACCACAGTTTGGGGGGTTTGAGAAGACCACAGTTTGGGGGGTTTGAGGAGACCACAGTTTGGGGGGTTTGAGGAGACCACAGTTTGGGGGGTTTGAGGAGACCACAGTTTGGGGGGTTTGAGGAGACCACAGTTTGGGGGGTTTGAGAAGACCACAGTTTGGGGGGTTTGAGGAGACCACAGTTTGGGGGGTTTGAGGAGACCACAGTTTGGGGGGTTTGAGGAGACCACAGTTTGGGGGGTTTGAGGAGACCACAGTTTGGGGGGGTTTGAGGAGACCACAGTTTGGGGGGGTTTGAGGAGACCACAGTTTGGGGGGTTTGAGGAGACCACAGTTTGGGGGGTTTGAGGAGACCACAGTTTGGGGGGTTTGAGGAGAGCACAGTTTGGGGGGTTTGAGGAGACCACAGTTTGGGGGGTGAGGAGACCACAGTTTGGGGGGTTTGAGGAGACCACAGTTTGGGGGGTTTGAGGAGACCACAGTTTGGGGGGTTTGAGGAGACCACAGTTTGGGGGGTGAGGAGACCACAGTTTGGGGGGTTTGAGGAGACCACAGTTTGGGGGGTGAGGAGACCACAGTTTGGGGTGTTTGAGGAGACCACAGTTTGGGGTGTTTGAGGAGACCACAGTTTGGGGGGTTTGAGGAGACCACAGTTTGGGGGGTTTGAGGAGACCACAGTTTGGGGTGTTTGAGGAGACCACAGTTTGGGGGGTTTGAGGAGACCACAGTTTGCGATGGCCTTCTCTGCTCTCTCATCGTTGAATACTCTGCACCTCCCACTTACCCAAATCCCTGGCTTTTGGCCCATCTCTCTCTTGGCTGCTATCCACCGAGAACAGCTGTTGCTAAACTTATAAACAGGTTGCATGCATGTCACTGGCCGTCTCTGATAACCCTGAGCCTCGCATTCTCTCCCCTTGCTCCCAAAGTCGCTCCACTACCTCACCCGGCCAATCCCTCCCCTCCACCTCTGAGTCACGGGACGAGGAGTCTGGGCGTGAAATTCCACTGAGGGTTTGTGCCTGATATCTCATCCCTGTCCAGTGACCCCTGGGTTAGGGAGGGAGGGGGGGTTGTGTGAATCAGCCCGGGTTCCTGCTCCTGATCCCTGTCCAGTGACCCCTGGGTTAGGGAGGGAGGGGTGTGTGAATCAGCCCGGGTTCCTGCTCCTGATCCCTGTCCACTGACCCCTGGGTTAGGGAGGGAGGGGGTGTGTGAATCAGCCCGGGTTCCTGCTCCTGATCCCTGTCCAGTGACCCCTGGGTTAGGGAGGGAGGGGGGGTGTGTGAATCAGCCCGGGTTCCTGCTCCTGATCCCTGTCCAGTGACCCCTGGGTTAGGGAGGGGTGTGTGAATCAGCCCGGGTTCCTGCTCCTGATCCCTGTCCAGTGACCCCTGGGTTAGGGAGGGGTGTGTGAATCAGCCCGGGTTCCTGCTCCTGATCCCTGTCCAGTGACCCCTGGGTTAGGGAGGGGGTGTGTGAATCAGCCCGGGTTCCTGCTCCTGATCCCTGTCCAGTGACCCCTGGGTTAGGGAGGGAGGGGGTGTGTGAATCAGCCCGGGTTCCTGCTCCTGATCCCTGTCCAGTGACCCCTGGGTTAGGGAGGGGTGTGTGAATCAGCCCGGGTTCCTCAAACAACACCCACACACACTGTCTTAGCTTTGGTCAGGAGCAGGAACCCGACTGATTCACACACCCCCCTCCCTCCCTAACCCAGGGGTCACTGGACAGGGATCAGGAGCAGGAACCCGGGCTGATTCACACACACCCCTCCCTCCCTAACCCAGGGGTCACTGGACAGGGATCAGGAGCAGGAACCCGGGCTGATTCACACACACCCCTCCCTCCCTAACCCAGGGGTCACTGGACAGGGATCAGGAGCAGGAACCCGGGCTGATTCACACACACAACCCCTCCCTAACCCAGGGGTCTCAGTCCCATGTAGCGGGCGTGAGATCAGGCTAATTTAGCACAGGCCAGGGACGGTGTCTGGGCCTTATCGATATGAAGTGTATTTTGTTGCAAGAATGTGGAACATGTTATTGGAAGTGGAGCAGGAACAAACTATCGGGCAGAGAGTTAAGGCTGAGAATTAATATTGTAAGGGTTGATGACAGTCATCAGTCCACACCGAACTGAAACCTTTGAACCTTTCGTAACTCAACCTCACAAAAACTGACCCTCAACACTTTGCAATGGCTGGACCTCGAACCTCTTCAACCAATCATTGACCTTTCCCCATCTGGCACCCAGGGGTCATGTCAGGTCGCTCTCTCCCGATTGGTACGAGCTCCATCTCCTCTCTCTCTATTGGTCCGGACTCTCCTCTTCCCTATTGGTCCGAAATCCATCCCCTCTCTCCCTATTGGTCCGAAATCCATCCCCTCTCTCTCTATTGGTCCGAAATCCATCCCCTCTCTCCCTATTGGTCCAAACTGCATCTCCTTTCGCCCTATTGGTCCAAACTGCATCTCCTTTCTCCCTATTGGTCCAAACAGCATCTCATCGCTCCCTATTGGTCCGAACGCCATCTCCTCTCTCCCTGTTGGTCCGAACTCCATCCCCTCCCTCCCTATTGGTTCTAATCTCCCTCTCTTCCGTATTGGTTCTTATCTCCCTCTCCTCTCTCCCTATTGGTTCGAAGTCCATCTCCTCCCTCCTTATTGGTTCTAATCCCCCTCTCCTCTCTCCCTATTGGTTCTAATCTCCCTCTCTCTCCCGATTGGTTCGAAGTCCATCTCCCTTATTGGTTCTAATCTCCCTCTCCCTCCCTATTGGTTCTTATCTCCCTCTCCTCTCTCCCTATTGGTTCGAAGTCCATCTCCTCCCTCCTTATTGGTTCTAATCTCCCTCTCTCTCCCGATTGGTTCGAAGTCCATCTCCCTTATTGGTTCTAATCTCCCTCTCCTCCCTATTGGTTCTTATCTCCCTCTCCTCTCTCCCTATTGGTTCGAAGTCCATCTCCTCCCTGCTTATTGGTTCTAACCTCCCTCTCCTCTCTCCTTATTGGTTCTAATCTCTCTCTCCTCTCTCCCTATTGGTTCTAATCTCCCTCTCCTCTCTCCTTATTGGTTCTAATCTCCCTCTCCCCTCTCCCTATTGGTTCTAATCCCCCTCTGCTCTCTCCCTATTGGTTCTAATCTCCCTCTCCTCTCTCCCTATTGGTTCTAATCTCCCTCTCCTCTCTCCCTATTGGTTCTAATCTCCCTCTCCTCTCTCCCTATTGGTTCGAAGTCCATCTCCTCCCTCCTTATTGGTTCTAATCTCCCTCTCCTCTCTCCCTATTGGTTCTAATCTCTCTCTCCCCTCTCCCTATTGGTTCTAATCCCCCTCTGCTCTCTCCCTATTGGTTCTAATCTCCCTCTCCTCTCTCCCTATTGGTTCTAATCCCCCTCTGCTCTCTCCCTTTTGGTTCTAATCTCCCTCTCCTCTCTCCCTATTGGTTCTAATCTCCCTCTCCTCTCTCCCTATTGGTTCTAATCTCCCTCTCCTCTCTCCCGATTGGTTCTAATCTCCCTCTCCTCTCTCCCGATTGGTTCGAAGTCCATCTCCCTTATTGGTTCTAATCTCCCTCTCCCTCCCTATTGGTTCTTATCTCCCTCTCCTCTCTCCCCATTGGTTCGAATTCCATCTCCTCCCGCCTTATTGGTTCTAATCTCCCTCTCCTCTCTCCCTATTGGTTCTAATCTCCCTCTCTCTCCCGATTGGTTCGAAGTCCATCTCCCTTATTGGTTCTAATCTCCCTCTCCTCCCTATTGGTTCTTATCTCCCTCTCCTCTCTCCCTATTGGTTCGAAGTCCATCTCCTCCATCCTTATTGGTTCTAATCTCCCTCTCCTCTCTCCCTATTGGTTCTAATCCCCCTCTCCTTATTGGTTCTAATCTCCCTCTCCTCTCTCCCTTTTGGTTCTAATCTCCCTCTCTCTCCCATTGCTCCCAATCTCCCCCTCCTTGGGTGCCATGCCTCTCCGCAGTTGTACGGGCACTACACCGAGCGAGTGGGGCACTTTGCCAAGAAGGAGACAGTCCAGCTACTGCAGGATGCCCACGCGCCGAAGGTCAACGACCACAGCCCACCAATCCCAGCCTCCGTCCAGGAGAAGACAGAAAAGGTGACCAGGTGTCAAGGTATGGAGCCACGCTGGGACCGTGGGCACGGACCGGAGAGATGGGGATTGGGCTCAGTTCGGACCACGGGCAGGGTGCCCTCGTAGGAACCGAGGTCCATTGGGATTGTGTACAGTGGGAGTGAATGGGAAGGGGTTTGTGTCCATTGGGATTGTGTACGGGGGGAGTAAATGGGAAGGGGTTTGTGTCCATTGGGATTGTGTACGCTGGGAGTGAATGGGAAGGGGTTTGGGTCCATTGGGATTGTGTACGGGGGGAGTGAATGGGAAGGGGTTTGGATCCATTGGGATTGTGTACAGGGGGAGTGAATGGGAAGGGGTTTGGGTCCATTGGGATTGTGTACAGGGGGAGTGAATGGGAAGGGCTTTGGGTCCATTGGGATTGTGTACGGGGGGAGTGAATGGGAAGGGGTTTGGGTCCATTGGGATTGTGTCCAGTGGGAGTGAATGGGAAGGGGTTTGGGTCCATTGGGATTGTGTCCAGTGGGAGTGAATGGGAAGGGGTTTGGGTCCATTGGGATTGTGTCCAGTGGGAGTGAATGGGAAGGGGTTTCGGTCCATTGGGATTGTGTCCAGTGGGAGTGAATGGGAAGGGGTTTGGGTCCATTGGGATTGTGTCCAGTGGGAGTGAATGGGAAGGGGTTTGGGTCCATTGGGATTGTGTACAGTGGGAGACCATTCAGCCCCTCGAGCCTGCTCTGCCATTCAATAAGGTGAAGACTAATGTGCAATGTGAATTCCACTTCCCCAAACACCTTCATCCCCTCAGTATCCAAAAGTCTCTCGGTATCAGTTTTGAATATACTCTTCAAATGGACAGAGATAGGGAGCACGAGGTTGGAGAGAAAGAGAGACAGAAAGAGGGAGTGTGTGAGAGAGGGGGCAGGGAGAAGGAACATAGAGTGAGACAGAGGATTGAGAGTGTAAGCGGGAGGATCGAGAGAGAGAGATTAAGGTTGATGAAATGAGGGAGGATAGAGTGAGTGAGAGGGAGGCGAAAGAGAGAGAGGCAGGGAAGGTAGAGAGAGAGAGAGTAGAGATGGAGAGGGCGATAGAAACAGAGAGAATGGGAGGGAGGGAAGATCGAGACAGCAGAGAGGGAGAAAGGGACAGTGAATGGGAGGGAGAGAAATAGATGGAGAGAGAGGGAGGGAAGATAGAGAGGGGGAGAGGAGATAATGAGAGGGAGGAGAGAATGAGAGGGAGAGCCGGAGAGAGAGAGGGAGGAGAGACGGGGAGAGAGAGAGAGGAGAGACGGAGAGAGAGATGGGAGGGAAGATAGGGAGAGAGAGGAGAGACAGAGAGGGGGAGAGAGAGAGAGGGGCACGGGAGAGAGAGAGATGGAGAGGGAGGGAAGATAGAGAGAGAGACAGAGACAGGGAGAGGGAGAGAGAGAGGGAGGGAAGATAGGGAGAGAGGAGAGACAGACAGAGAGAGAGAGGGAGGGACGGGGAGAGAGAGAGAGAGGGAGGGAAAATAGAGTGCAGAGAAGGAGATGAAGAGAGAGGGAAGAGACAGAGAGAGAGATGGGAGGGAAGATAGGGAGAGAGAGGAGAGACAGAAGGGGGGAGAGAGAGAGGGGCAGGGGAGAGAGAGAGATGGAGAGGGAGGGAAGATAGAGGAGAGAGAGAGGAGAGACAGAGGGAGGGAAGATAGGCAGAGAGAGAGAGGGAGGGAAGAGAGAGACAGAGACAGACGGGGAGAGAGAGGGAGAGGGAGAGAAGGAGACGGAGAGAGAGGGAAGAGATGGAGAGAGAGGGAAGAGACGGAAAAAGTGAGGGAGGGAGAGAGACAGACAGAGAGAATGCGAGGGAGGAGATAGATGGAGAGAGGGAGAGAGAGAGAGGGAGGGAAGATGTAGACAGAGAGGAGAGATGGAGAGAGAGAGAGAGAGAGGGAGGAGAGATAGAGAGAGGGAGGGAGGGAAGATAGAGCAGAGATGGAGAGGGAGAGAGGGAACAGACAGTGATACCTTGTTACCTGCCTGTCCTGGGCCCAGGGGTAGAGAGTCTGCCCTCAGCCAGTGAGGTGGTCCATTGTGATGAAGGGAGCCAGCCAGCATCAGAGGCTGGGCGAGGGAGGGAGGGAGAGGCCTGGCCAAGATCCGGCCGACAGCCTCCTGCTTTATTGCAGCAAAGCTCGTTGGATCAAGGCTGAAGGATGGCAGGAGCTCTGACCATCAAAAGGCACTGGACAAATGGTACCATTTTATGTGTTTCCAAAATAGGAATCATTTATCTTACCTGTTCAACACGTCTCCGAGCTCAGCAAACCCAATGTTCCAGTCTGTATCGAACCCCCTGTACCTGCCCTGGGAGTGGTTGATGGGACAGTGTAGAGGGAGCTTTACTCTGTATCTAACCCCGTGCTGTACCTGCCCTGGGAGTGTTTGATGGGACAGTGTAGAGGGAGCTTTACTCTGTATCTAACCCCCTGTACCTGCCCTGGGAGTGTTTGATGGGGCAGTGTAGGGAGAGCTTTACTCTGTATCTAACCCCCTGTACCTGCCCTGGGAGTGTTTGATGGGATATTGTAGAGGGAGCTTTACTCTGTATCTAACCCCCTGTACCTGCCCTGGGAGTGTTTGATGGGACAGTGTAGAGGGAGCTTTACTCTGTATCTAACCCCCTGTATCTGCCCTGGGAGTGTTTGATGGGATATTGTAGAGGGAGCTTTACTCTGTATCTAACCCCCTGTACCTGCCCTGGGAGTGTTTGATGGGACAGTGTAGAGGGAGCGTTACTCTATATCTAACCCCCTGTACCTGCCCTGGGAGTGTTTGATGGGGACAGTGTAGAGGGAGCTTTACTCTGTATCTAACCCCCTGTACCTGCCCTGGGAGTGTTTATGGGACAGTGTAGAGGGAGCTTTACTCTGTATCTAACCCCCTGTACCTGCCCTGGGAGTATTTGATGGGACAGTGTAGAGGGAGCTTTACTCTGTATCTAACCCCCTGTACCTGCCCTGGGAGTGTTTGATGGGACAGTGTAGAGGGAGCTTTACTCTGTATCTAACCCCCTGTACCTGCCCTGGGAGTGTTTGATGGGACAGTGTAGAGGGAGCTTTACTCTGTATCTAACCCCGTGCTGTACCTGCCCTGGGAGTGTTTGATGGGACAGTGTAGAGGGAGATTTACTCTGTATCTAACCCCCTGTACCTGCCCTGGGAGTGTTTGATGGGACAGTGTAGAGGGAGCGTTACTCTATATCTAACCCCCTGTACCTGCCCTGGGAGTGTTTGATGGGACAGTGTAGAGGGAGCGTTACTCTATATCTAACCCCCTGTACCTGCCCTGGGAGTGTTTGATGGGACAGTGTAGAGGGAGCTTTACTCTGTATCTAACCCCCTGTACCTGCCCTGGGAGTGTTTGATGGGACAGTGTAGAGGGAGCTTTACTCTGTATCTAACCCCGTGCTGTACCTGCCCTGGGAGTGTTTGATGGGACAGTGTAGAGGGAGATTTACTCTGTATCTAACCCCCTGTACCTGCCCTGGGAGTGTTTGATGGGACAGTGTAGAGGGAGCGTTACTCTATATCTAACCCCCTGTACCTGCCCTGGGAGTGTTTGATGGGACAGTGTAGAGGGAGCTTTACTCTGCATCTAACCCCCTGTACCTGCCCTGGGAGTGTTTGATGGGACAGTGTAGAGGGAGCGTTACTCTATATCTAACCCCCTGTACCTGCCCTGGGAGTGTTTGATGGGACAGTGTAGAGGGAGCTTTACTCTGTATCTAACCCCCTGTACCTGCCCTGGAGTGTTTGATGGGACAGTGTAGACGGTGAGTTGAGGCTGGTTGTGTTGGACTGTACGAGGGTTGGGGTGGAGTGGGGGGTGGGGGTGCAGTGGGTTGACTTGCCCTTGCTGACCTTTGCCCTTGCTGACCTTTGCCCCCTGTCTCTCGCTCTAGCTGTTAAAGCCTGGCTCCGTGGGCACCTGTTGAACACCCTCGGTGAGGATTGGGTCTTTCTCATCCTCCTGGGGCTGATGATGGCCTTGCTGAGCTGGGCCATGGACTACGTTAGTGCGAGGGGCCTGCAAGGTGAGTGTCTGCGCAATCCAGGGCCGAGTGTGGGGAGGGGGAGGGTGGGGTGTGGGAGGGGGTGGAGAGCGGAGGGGAGGGGGAGGGAGGGAATTGAGCAGGAGGGAGGGCATTGAGTGGGAGGGGATGGAGGGAGAGAGGGTGGAGAGCGGAGGGGAGGGGAGGGAGGGAGTGAGGGGATGGGGAGTGGGAGGGAGGGGATTGAGCAGGTGGGAGGGCATTGAGTGGGAGGGGATGGAGGGAGAGAGGGTGGAGAGCGGAGGGGAGGGGAGGGAGGGAGTGAGGGGATTGAGAATGAGGGAGGGAGGGGAGTGAGAGGGAAGTGAGGGAGGGAATGGAGGGAGAGAGGGTGGAGAGCGGAGGGGAGGGGAGGGAGGGAGTGAGGGGATTGAGAATGAGGGAGGAGGGGAGTGAGAGGGAAGTGAGGGAGGGAATGGAGGGAGAGAGGGTGGAGAGCGGAGGGGAGGGGAGGGAGGGAGTGAGGGGATTGAGAATGAGGGAGGGAGGGGATTGAGAATGAGGGAGGGAGGGGAGTGAGAGGGAAGTGAGGGAGGGGATGGAGGGAGAGAGGGTGGAGAGCGGAGGGGAGGGGGAGGGGAAGGCAAAGATGGAGGGAGGGGGAGAGGGAAGGTGAGTGAGCGGAGGGAGAGAGGGAGGAAAGGGAGGGGATTGAGACGGAGGGAGGGAG
>NW_027253787.1:0-12266 GCF_044704955.1 Pristiophorus japonicus
ACTGGTGGGTCCAGGTCTGTCACTGTATAAACACTGGGGCACAGTACTGGTGGGTACAGGTCTGTCACTGTATAACCGGGGTACAGTACTGGTGGGTACAGGTCTGTCACTGTATAACACTGGGGTACAGTACTGGTGGGTACAGGTCTGTCACTGTATAACACTGGGGTACAGTACTGGTGGGTACAGGTCTGTCACTGTATAACACTGGGGCACAGTACTGGTGGGTACAGGTCTGTCACTGTATAACACTGGGGTACAGTACTGGTGGGGACAGGTCTGTCACTGTATAACACTGGGGTACAGTACTGGTGGGTACAGGTCTGTCACTGTATAACACTGGGATACAGTACTGGTGGGTACAGGTCTGTCACTGTATAACACTGGGGTACAGTACTGGTGGGTACAGGTCTGTCACTGTATAACACTGGGGTACAGTACTGGTGGGTACAGGTCTGTCACTGTATAACATTGGGGTACAGTACTGGTGGGTACAGGTCTGTCACTGTATAACACTGGGGTACAGTACTGGTGGGTACAGGTCTGTCACTGTATAACACTGGGGTACAGTACTGGTGGGTACAGGTCTGTCACTGTATAACACTGGGATACAGTACTGGTGGGTACAGGTCTGTCACTGTATAACACTGGGGTACAGTACTGGTGGGTACAGGTCTGTCACTGTATAACATTGGGGTACAGTACTGGTGGGTACAGGTCTGTCACTGTATAACATTGGGGTACAGTACTGGTGGGTACAGGTCTGTCACTGTATAACACTGGGGTACAGTACTGGTGGGTACAGGTCTGTCACTGTATAACACTGGGGTACAGTACTGGTGGGTACAGGTCTGTCACTGTATAACACTGGGGTACAGTACTGGTGGGTACAGGTCTGTCACTGTATAACACTGGGGTACAGTACCGGGGTACAGGTCTGTCACTGTATAACACTGGGGTACAGTACTGGTGGGTACAGGTCTGTCACTGTATAACACTGGGGTACAGTACCGGTGGGTACAGGTCTGTCACTGTATAACACTGGGGTACAGTACTGGTGGGTACAGGTCTGTCACTGTATAACATTGGGGTATAGTACTGGTGGGTACAGGTCTGTCACTGTATAACACTGGGGTACAGTACTGGTGGGTACAGGTCTGTCACTGTATAACACTGCGGTACAGTACTGGTGGGTACAGGTCTGTCACTGTATAACACTGGGGTACAGTACTGGTGGGTACAGGTCTGTCACTGTATAACACTGGGGTACAGTACCGGGGTACAGTCTGTCACTGTATAACACTGGGGTACAGTACTGGTGGGTACAGGTCTGTCACTGTATAACACTGGGGTACAGTACTGGTGGGTACAGGTCTGTCACTGTATAACACTGGGGTACAGTACTGGTGGGTACAGGTCTGTCACTGTATAACACTGGGGTACAGTACTGGTGGGTACAGGTCTGTCACTGTATAACACTGGGGTACAGTACTGGTGGGTACAGGTCTGTCACTGTATAACACTGGGGTACAGTACTGGTGGGTACAGGTCTGTCACTGTATAACACTGGGATACAGTACCGGGGTACAGGTCTGTCACTGTATAACACTGGGGTACAGTACTGGTGGGTACAGGTCTGTCACTGTATAACACGGGGTACAGTACTGGTGGGTACAAGTCTGTCACTGTATAACATTAGGGCCCAGTACCGGGGTACAGTCTGTCACTGTATAACACTGGGGTACAGTACTGGTGGGTACAGGTCTGTCACTGTATAACACTGGGGTACAGTACTGGTGGGTACAGGTCTGTCACTGTATAACACTGGAGTACAATACTGGTGGGTACAGGTCTGTAACAGTATAACACTGGGGTACAGTACTGGTGGGTACAGGTCTGTCACTGTATAACACTGGGGTACAGTACTGGTGGGTACAGGTCTGTCACTGTATAACATTGGGGTACAGTACTGGTGGGTACAGGTCTGTCACTGTATAACATTGGGGTACAGTACTGGTGGGTACAGGTCTGTCACTGTATAACACTGGGGTACAGTACTGGTGGGTACAGGTCTGTCACTGTATAACACTGGGGTACAGTACTGGTGGGTACCGGTCTGTCACTGTATAACACTGGGGTACAGTACTGGTGGGTACAGGTCTGTCACTGTATAACACTGGGGTACAGTACTGGTGGGTACAGGTCTGTCACTGTATAACACTGGGGTACAGTACCGGGGTACAGTCTGTCACTGTATAACACTGCGGTACAGTACTGGTGGGTACAGGTCTGTCACTGTATAACACCGGGGTACAGTACTGGTGGGTACAGGTCTGTCACTGTATAACACTGGGGTACAGTACCGGTGGGTACAGGTCTGTCACTGTATAACACTGGGGTACAGTACTGGTGGGTACAGGTCTGTCACTGTATAACATTGGGGTACAGTACTGGTGGGTACAGGTCTGTCACTGTATAACACTGGGGTACAGTACTGGTGGGTACCGGTCTGTCACTGTATAACACTGCGGTACAGTACTGGTGGGTACAGGTCTGTCACTGTATAACACTGGGGTACAGTACTGGTGGGTACAGGTCTGTCACTGTATAACACTGGGGTACAGTACCGGGGTACAGTCTGTCACTGTATAACACTGGGGTACAGTACTGGTGGGTACAGGTCTGTCACTGTATAACACTGGGGTACAGTACTGGTGGGTACAGGTCTGTCACTGTATAACACTGGGGTACAGTACTGGTGGGTACAGGTCTGTCACTGTATAACACTGGGGTACAGTACTGGTGGGTACAGGTCTGTCACTGTATAACACTGGGGTACAGTACTGGTGGGTACAGGTCTGTCACTGTATAACACTGGGGTACAGTACTGGTGGGTACAGGTCTGTCACTGTATAACACTGGGATACAGTACCGGGGTACAGGTCTGTCACTGTATAACACTGGGGTACAGTACTGGTGGGTACAGGTCTGTCACTGTATAACACGGGGTACAGTACTGGTGGGTACAAGTCTGTCACTGTATAACATTAGGGCCCAGTACCGGGGTACAGTCTGTCACTGTATAACACTGGGGTACAGTACTGGTGGGTACAGGTCTGTCACTGTATAACACTGGGGTACAGTACTGATGGGTACAGGTCTGTCACTGTATAACACTGGAGTACAATACTGGTGGGTACAGGTCTGTAACAGTATAACACTGGGGTACAGTACTGGTGGGTACAGGTCTGTCACTGTATAACACTGGGGTACAGTACTGGTGGGTACAGGTCTGTCACTGTATAACACTGGGGTACAGTACTGGTGGGTACAGGTCTGTCACTGTATAACACTGGGGTACAGTACTGGGGGGTACAGGTCTGTCACTGTATAACACTGGGGTACAGTACTAGTGGGTACGGGACTGTCACTGTATAACACTAGGGTACAGTACTGGTGGGTACCGGTCTGTCACTGTATAACACTAGGGTACAGTACTGGTGGGTACCGGTCTGTCACTGTATAACACTGGGGTACAGTACTGGTGGGTACGGGACTGTCACTGTATAACACTAGGGTACAGTACTGGTGGGTACCGGTCTGTCACTGTATAACACGGGTACAGTACCGGTGGGTACAGGTCTGTCACTGTATAACACTGGGGTACAGTATGGGTGGGTACAGGTCTGTCACTGTATAACACTGGGGTACAGTACTGGTGGGTACCGGTCTGTCACTGTATAACACTGGGGTACAGTACTGGTGGGTACAGGTCTGTCACTGTATAACACTGGGGTACAGTACTGGTGGGTACAGATCTGTCACTGTATAACACTGGGGTACAGTACTGGTGGGTACAGGTCTGTCACTGTATAACACTGGGGTACAGTACTGGTGGGTACAGATCTGTCACTGTATAACACTGGGGTACAATACTGGTGGGTACCGGTCTGTCACTGTATAACACTGGGGTACAGTACTGGTGGGTACAGGTCTGTCACTGTATAACACTGGGGTACAGTACTGGTGGGTACAGATCTGTCACTGTATAACACTGGGGTACAGTACTGGTGGGTACAGGTCTGTCACTGTATAACACTGGGGTACAGTACTGCTGGGTACAGGTCTGTCACTGTATAACACCGGGGTACAGTACTGGTGGCTACAGGTCTGTCACTGTATAACACTGGGGTACAGTACTGGTGGGTACAGGTCTGTCACTGTATAACACTGGGGTACAGTATGGGTGGGTACAGGTCTGTCACTGTATAACACTGGGGTACAGTACTGGTGGGCACAGGTCTGTCACTGTATAACACTGGGGTACAGTACTGGTGGGTACAGGTCTGTCACTGTATAACACTGGGGTACAGTACTGGTGGGTACAGGTCTGTCACTGTATAACACTGGGGTACAGTACCGGGGTACAGTCTGTCACTGTATAACACTGGGGTACAGTACTGGTGGGTACAGGTCTGTCACTGTATAACACTGGGGTACAGTACTGGTGGGTACAGGTCTGTCACTGTATAACACTGGGGTACAGTACTGGTGGGTACAGGTCTGTCACTGTATAACACTGGGGTACAGTACTGGTGGGTACAGGTCTGTCACTGTATAACACTGGGGTACAGTACTGGTGGGTACAGGTCTGTCACTGTATAACACTGGGGTACAGTACTGGTGGGTACAGGTCTGTCACTGTATAACACTGGGATACAGTACCGGGGTACAGGTCTGTCACTGTATAACACTGGGGTACAGTACTGGTGGGTACAGGTCTGTCACTGTATAACACGGGGTACAGTACTGGTGGGTACAAGTCTGTCACTGTATAACATTAGGGCCCAGTACCGGGGTACAGTCTGTCACTGTATAACACTGGGGTACAGTACTGGTGGGTACAGGTCTGTCACTGTATAACACTGGGGTACAGTACTGGTGGGTACAGGTCTGTCACTGTATAACACTGGAGTACAATACTGGTGGGTACAGGTCTGTCACTGTATAACACTGGGGTACAGTACTGGTGGGTACAGGTCTGTCACTGTATAACACTGGAGTACAATACTGGTGGGTACAGGTCTGTCACTGTATAACACTGGGGTACAGTACCGGGGTACAGTCTGTCACTGTATAACACTGGGGTACAGTACTGGTGGGTACAGGTCTGTCACTGTATAACACTGGGGTACAGTACTGGTGGGTCCAGGTCTGTCACTGTATAACACTGGGGTACAGTACCGGGGTACAGTCTGTCACTGTATAACACTGGGGTACAGTACTGGTGGGTACAGGTCTGTCACTGTATAACACTGGGGTACAGTACTGGTGGGTACAGGTCTGTCACTGTATAACACTGGGGTACAGTACTGGTGGGTACAGGTCTGTCACTGTATAACACTGGGGTACAGTACTGGTGGGTACAGGTCTGTCACTGTATAACACTGGGGTACAGTACTGGTGGGTACAGGTCTGTCACTGTATAACACTGGGGTACAGTACTGGTGGGTACAGGTCTGTCACTGTATAACACTGGGGTACAGTACCGGGGTACAGTCTGTCACTGTATAACACTGGGGTACAGTACTGGTGGGTACAGGTCTGTCACTGTATAACACTGGGGTACAGTACTGGTGGGTACAGGTCTGTCACTGTATAACACTGGGGTACAGCACTGGTGGGTACAGGTCTGTCACTGTATAACACTGGGGTACAGTACTGGTGGGTACAGGTCTGTCACTGTATAACACTGGGGTACAGTACTGGTGGGTACAGGTCTGTCACTGTATAACACTGGGGTACAGTACTGGTGGGTACAGGTCTGTCACTGTATAACACTGCGGTACAGTACTGGTGGGTACAGGTCTGTCACTGTATAACACAAGGGTACAGTACTGGTGGGTACAGGTCTGTCACTGTATAACACTGGGGTACAGTACTGGTGGGTACAGGTCTGTCACTGTATAACACTGGGGTACAGTACTGGTGGGTACAGGTCTGTCACTGTATAACACTGGGGTACAGTACTGGTGGGTACAGGTCTGTCACTGTATAACACTGGGGTACAGTACTGGTGGGTCCAGGTCTGTCACTGTATAACACTGGGGTACAGTACTGGTGGGTACAGGTCTGTCACTGTATAACACTGGGGTACAGTACCGGGGTACAGTCTGTCACTGTATAACACTGGGGTACAGTACTGGTGGGTACAGGTCTGTCACTGTATAACACTGGGGTACAGTACTGGTGGGTACAGGTCTGTCACTGTATAACACTGGGGTACAGTACCGGGGTACAGGTCTGTCACTGTATAACACTGGGGTACAGTACTGGTGGGTACAGGTCTGTCACTGTATAACACTGGGGTACAGTACCGGGGTACAGTCTGTCACTGTATAACACTGGGGTACAGTACTGGTGGGTACAGGTCTGTCACTGTATAACACTGGGGTACAGCACTGGTGGGTACAGGTCTGTCACTGTATAACACTGGGGTACAGTACTGGTGGGTACAGGTCTGTCACTGTATAACACTGGGGTACAGTAATGGTGGGTACAGGTCTGTCACTGTATAACACTGGGGTACAGTACTGGTGGGTACAGGTCTGTCACTGTATAACACTGGGGTACAGTGCTGGTGGGTACAGGTCTGTCACTGTATAACACTGGGGTACAGTACTGGGGGGTACAGGTCTGTCACTGTATAACACTGGGGTACAGTACTGGTGGGTACAGGTCTGTCACTGTATAACACTGGGGTACAGTACTGGTGGGTACAGGTCTGTCACTATAACACTGGGGTACAGTACTGGTGGGTACAGGTCTGTCACTGTATAACACTGGGGTACAGTACTGGTGGGTACAGGTCTGTCACTGTATAACACTGGGGTACAGTACTGGTGGGTACAGGTCTGTCACTGTATAACATTAGGGCCCAGTACCGGGGTACAGTCTGTCACTGTATAACACTGAGGTACAGTACTGGTGGGTACAGGTCTGTCACTGTATAACATTAGGGCCCAGTACCGGGGTACAGTCTGTCACTGTATAACACTGAGGTACAGTACTGGTGGGTACAGGTCTGTCACTGTATAACATTAGGGCCCAGTACCGGGGTACAGGTCTGTCACTGTATAACACTGGGGTACAGTACTGGTGGGTACAGGTCTGTCACTGTATAACGCTGGGGTACAGTACTGGTGGGTACAGGTCTGTCACTGTATAACATTAGGGCCCAGTACCGGGGTACAGGTCTGTCACTGTATAACACTGGGGTACAGTACTGGTGGGTACAGGTCTGTCACTGTATAACACTGGGGTACAGTACTGGTGGGTACAGGTCTGTCACTGTATAACACTGGGGTACAGTACTGGTGGGTACAGGTCTGTCACTGTATAACACTGGGGTACAGTACTGGTGGGTACAGGTCTGTCACTGTATAACACTGGGGTACAGTACTGGTGGGTACAGGTCTGTCACTGTATAACACTGGGGTACAGTACTGGTGGGTACAGGTCTGTCACTGTATAACACTGGGGTACAGTACTGGTGGGTACAGGTCTGTCACTTTATAACACTGGGGTACAGTGCTGGTGGGTACAGGTCTGTCACTGTATAACACTGGGGTACAGTACTGGGGGGTACAGGTCTGTCACTGTATAACACTGGGGTACAGTACTGGTGGGTACAGGTCTGTCACTGTATAACACTGGGGTACAGTACTGGTGGGTACAGGTCTGTCACTATAACACTGGGGTACAGTACTGGTGGGTACAGGTCTGTCACTGTATAACACTGGGGTACAGTACTGGTGGGTACAGGTCTGTCACTGTATAACACTGGGGTACAGTACTGGTGGGTACAGGTCTGTCACTGTATAACACTGGGGTACAGTACTGGTGGGTACAGGTCTGTCACTGTATAACATTAGGGCCCAGTACCGGGGTACAGTCTGTCACTGTATAACACTGAGGTACAGTACTGGTGGGTACAGGTCTGTCACTGTATAACATTAGGGCCCAGTACCGGGGTACAGTCTGTCACTGTATAACACTGAGGTACAGTACTGGTGGGTACAGGTCTGTCACTGTATAACATTAGGGCCCAGTACCGGGGTACAGGTCTGTCACTGTATAACACTGGGGTACAGTACTGGTGGGTACAGGTCTGTCACTGTATAACACTGGGGTACAGTACTGGTGGGTACAGGTCTGTCACTGTATAACACTGGGGTACAGTACTGGTGGGTACAGGTCTGTCACTGTATAACACTGGGGTACAGTACTGGTGGGTACAGGTCTGTCACTGTATAACACTGGGGTACAGTACTGGTGGGTACAGGTCTGTCACTGTATAACACTGGGGTACAGTACTGGTGGGTACAGGTCTGTCACTGTATAACACTGGGGTACAGTACTGGTGGGTACAGGTCTGTCACTGTATAACACTGGGGTACAGTACTGGTGGGTACAGGTCTGTCACTGTATAACACTGGGGTACAGTACTGGTGGGTACAGGTCTGTCACTGTATAACACTGGGGTACAGTACTGGTGGGTACAGGTCTGTCACTGTATAACACTGGGGTACAGTACTGGTGGGTACAGGTCTGTCACTGTATAACACTGGGGTACAGTACTGGTGGGTACAGGTCTGTCACTGTATAACACTGGGGTACAGTACTGGTGGGTACAGGTCTGTCACTGTATAACACTGGGGTACAGTACTGGTGGGTACAGGTCTGTCACTGTATAACACTGGGGTACAGTACTGGTGGGTACAGGTCTGTCACTGTATAACACTGGGGTACAGTACTGGTGGGTACAGGTCTGTCACTGTATAACACTGGGGTACAGTACTGGTGGGTACAGGTCTGTCACTGTATAACACTGGGGTACAGTACTGGTGGGTACAGGTCTGTCACTGTATAACACTGGGGTACAGTACTGGTGGGTACAGGTCTGTCACTGTATAACACTGGGGTACACTGGTGGGTACAGGTCTGTCACTGTATAACACTGGGGTACAGTACTGGTGGGTACAGGTCTGTCACTGTATAACACTGGGGTACAGTACTGGTGGGTACAGGTCTGTCACTGTATAACACTGGGGTACAGTACTGGTGGGTACAGGTCTGTCACTGTATAACACTGGGGTACAGTACTGGTGGGTACAGGTCTGTCACTGTATAACACTGGGGTACAGTACTGGTGGGTACAGGTCTGTCACTGTATAACACTGGGGTACAGTACTGGTGGGTACAGGTCTGTCACTGTATAACACTGGGGTACAGTACTGGTGGGTACAGGTCTGTCACTGTATAACACTGGGGTACAGTACTGGTGGGTACAGGTCTGTCACTGTATAACACTGGGGTACAGTACTGGTGGGTACAGGTCTGTCACTGTGTAACACTGGGGTACAGTACTGGTGGGTACAGGTCTGTCACTGTATAACACTGGGGTACAGTACTGGTGGGTACAGGTCTGTCACTGTATAACACTGGGGTACAGTACTGGGGGGTACAGGTCTGTCACTGTATAACACTGGGGTACAGTACTGGTGGGTACAGGTCTGTCACTGTATAACACTGGGGTACAGTACTGGTGGGTACAGGTCTGTCACTGTATAACACTGGGGTACAGTACTGGTGGGTACAGGTCTGTCACTGTATAACACTGGGGTACAGTACTGGTGGGTACAGGTCTGTCACTGTATAACACTGGGGTACAGTACTGGTGGGTACAGGTCTGTCACTTTATAACACTGGGGTACAGTACTGGTGGGTACAGGTCTGTCACTGTATAACACTGGGGTACAGTACTGGTGGGTACAGGTCTGTCACTGTATAACACTGGGGTACAGTACTGGTGGGTACAGGTCTGTCACTGTATAACACTGCGGTACAGTACTGGAGGGTACAGGTCTGTCACTGTGTAGTACTGGGGGGTACAGGTCTGTCACTGTATAACACTGAGGTACAGTACTGGTGGGTACAGGTCTGTCACTGTATAACACTGGGGTACAGTACTGGTGGGTACAGGTCTGTCACTGTATAACACTGAGGTACAGTACTGGTGGGTACAGGTCTGTCACTGTATAACACTGGGGCACAGTAATGGTGGGTACAGGTCTGTCACTGTATAACACTGGGGTACAGTACTGGTGGGTACAGGTCTGTCACTGTATAACTGGTGTACAGTACTGGTGGGTACAGGTCTGTCACTGTATAACACTGGGGCACAGTAATGGTGGGTACAGGTCTGTCACTGTATAACACTGGGGCACAGTACTGGTGGGTACAGGTCTGTCACTGTGTAGTCCTGGGGGGTACAGGTCTGTCACTGTATAACACCGGGGTACAGTACTGGAGGGTACAGGTCTGTCACTGTATAACACTGGGGTACAGTACTGGTGGGTACAGGTCTGTCACTGTATAACACTGGGGTACAGTACTGGTGGGTACAGGTCTGTCACTGTATAACACTGGGGTACAGTACTGGTGGGTACAGGTCTGTCACTGTATAACACTGGGGCACAGTACTGGTGGGTACAGGTCTGTCACTGTATAACACTGGGGTACAGTACTGGTGGGTACAGGTCTGTCACTGTATAACACTGGGGTACAGTACTGGTGGGTACAGGTCTGTCACTGTATAACACTGGGGTACAGTACTGGTGAGTACAGGTCTGTCACTGTATAACACTGGGGTACAGTAGTGGTGGGTACAGGTCTGTCACTGTATAACACTGGGGCACAGTACTGGTGAGTACAGGTCTGTCACTGTATAACACTGCGGTACAGTACTGGTGGGTACAGGTCTGTCACTGTATAACACTGGGGCACAGTACTGGTGGGTACAGGTCTGTCACTGTGTAGTACTGGGGGGTACAGGTCTGTCACTGTATAACACTGGGGTACAGTAATGGTGGGTACAGGTCTGTCACTGTATAACACCGGGGTACAGTACTGGAGGGTACAGGTCTGTCACTGTATAACACTGGGGTACAGTACCGGGGGGTACAGGTCTGTCACTGTATAACACTGGGGTACAGTACTGGTGGGTACAGGTCTGTCACTGTATAACACTGGGGTACAGTACTGGTGGGTACAGTTCTGTCACTATATAACACTGGGGTACAGTACTGGTGGGTACAGGTCTGTCACTATAACACTGGGGTACAGTACTGCTGGGTACAGGTCTGTCACTGTATAACACTGCGGTACAGTACTGGTGGGTACAGGTCTGTCACTGTATAACACTGGGGTACAGTACTGGTGGGTACAGGTCTGTCACTGTATAACACTGGGGTACAGTACTGGTGGGCACCGGTCTGTCATTGTATAACACTGGGGTACAGTACTGGTGGGTACAGGTCTGTCACTGTATAACACTGGGGGACAGTACTGGTGGGTACATGTCTGTCACTGTATAACACGGGTACAGTACTGGTGGATACAGGTCTGTCACTGTATAACACTGGGGTACAGTACTGGTGGGTACAGGTCTGTCACTGTATAACACTGGGGGACAGTACTGGTGGATACAGGTCTGTCACTGTATAACACTGGGGTACAGTACTGGTGGGTACAGGTCTGTCACTGTATAACACTGGGGTACAGTACTGGTGGGTACAGGTCTGTCACTGTATAACACTGGGGTACAGTACTGGTGGGTACAGGTCTGTCACTGTATAACACTGGGGTACAGTACTGGTGGGTACAGGTCTGTCACAGTATAACACTGGGGTACAGTACCGGGTACAGGTCTGTCACTGTATAACACTGGGGTACAGTACTGGTGGGTACAGGTCTGTCACTGTATAACACTGGGGTACAGTGCTGGTGGAGAATCCCTGGTGTTTGTTTGAGGATGGTTTGATGTTCTCTGAGCTCCTCACTTTATTGCAGGTACAAACCGCCTGCCAGCGATAATAACCCGACCCTGGAGGATCCCACTCCAGACTACATGAACCTGCTGGGGATGATCTTCAGTATGTGCGGGCTGATGTTGAAGGTAGTTGCGTCCCATTCTCTCTCTTTGTTTTCCTCATTCCTTCTCTCTGCTCCTGAACCTGCTCCTTCCAGAGTCCGTTTGATCTGAGCCCTCATTCTCTATTGGGCTTCGGTGAATGTCAGTGGGCTATTTGGCTGTGAGGGCACCATGTTTTATCGTGATGCCTGCAGAGGAGTCTCTGAATAGAGCAGGACCGCTGGCTGCTTCTGGTTCTCTTGAGCTGGGATTGGGGGCCGGGGTTTGGCAC
>NW_027253788.1:0-12262 GCF_044704955.1 Pristiophorus japonicus
GGTCCTGGTCTCGGTCAATCCATATAAGGAGCTGGAGATCTACACCAAGCAGCACATGGAGAGATACAGAGGGGTCAATTTCTATGAAGTCTCGCCTCACATGTAAGTGCGACGGACTGGAACAGTGTTCGACAAGCGAACTGGCAAACAGAGCTGCTGAAATATTTACAGCTGATACAAGTGTTTACATCTTGCTGTTTTACAAGTTCAGAATCCCAAACAGCGGGAGCTCAGGACAAGGGGGGCAGCGGGAGCGGGGAGGGAAGGGAGGGGGGCGAATGGGGCAGCGTGGGAAGATGGGCGTATGGCGGGGAGGGGGGGGTGGGGAGAGTGTGTGTATGGCGGGGGGAGAGTGAAGGAGGGGGCGAATGGGACAGCGGGGGGGGGGGGGGTGGTGGGAAGGGGGCCTGGGGGACTGGGTGTGTGGCGGAGGGGCAGTGAGGGAGGGGGGAATGGGTGTATGGCGGGGAGTGAGGGAGGGGGCGAATGGGGCAGCGGGGTGGGGGGGTGTGGTGTATCAGTTTGACCATCAGGGACCCGGTCAATGTGCCAAACCTGCCTCACTTCAGTTCCGCTCTTCCCAAGTGAATGAGTAACTGATCAGGATCTGAAAGGTTCCACCTGAACAGGTGGTGGCAGCACTGTGCTAATGTCACTGGTCTAGTAACCCACAGGCCTGAACTAATGATCCACAGACATTGGGTTCATAAGAACATAAGAAGTAGGAGCAGGAGTAGGCCACCTGCCCCCTTTTATATCATGGCTGATCTGATCATGGACTCAGCTCCACTTCCCTGCCCGCTCCCCATAACCCTTCACTCTCTTATCGCTCAAAAATCTGTCTATCTCCGCCCTAAATATATTCAATGACCCAGCCTCCACAGCTCTCTGGGGCAGAGAATTCCACAGATTTACAACCCTCAGAGAAGAAATTCTTCCATCTCAGTTTTAAATGAGATTATGTCTCCTCATTATCATATGTTTCGATAAGATCACCTCTCATTCTTCTGAACTCCACTGAGTATAGGCCCAACCTACTCAACCTATCTTCATAAGTCAACCCCCTCATCCCCGGAATCAACCGAGTGAACCTTCTCTGAACAGCCTCCAATGCAAGTATATCCTTCCTTAAATACAGAGACCAAAACTGTACGCAGTACTCCAGGTGTGGCCTCACCAATACCCTGTACAGTTGTAGCAGGACTTCTCTGCTTTTATACTCTATCCCCCTTGCAATAAAGGCCAACATTCCATTTGCCTTCCTGATCACTTGCTGTACCTGCATACTAACTTTTTGTGTTTTATGCACAAGGACCCCCAGGTCCCTCTGTACTGCAGCACTTTGCAATTTTTCTCTATTTAAATCATAATTTGTGCTTCTATTTTTTTCTGCCAAAGTGGATAACCTCACATTTTCCCACATTATACGCCATCTGCCAAATATTTGCCCACTCACTGAGCCTGTCTATAACTCTGCAGATTTTGTGTGTCCTCCTCACAATTTGCTTTTCCTCCCATCTTTGTATCATCAGAAAACTTGGCTACGTTACACTCAGTCCCTTCATCCAAATCATTAATATAGATTGTAAATAGTTGAGAAACCAGCACTGATCCCTGCGGCACCCCACTAGTTACTGCCAACCGGAAAATGACGCATTTATCCCGACTCTGAATGGCGGCAGATTAGGAAAAGGGGAGGTGCAACGAGACCTGGGTGTCATGGTACATCAGTCATTGAAGGTTGGCATGCAGGTACAGCAGGCGGTGAAGAAGGCAAATGGTATGTTGGCCTTCATAGCTAGGGGATTTGAGTACAGGAGCAAGGAGGTCTTACTACAATTGTACAGGACCTTGGTGAGGCCTCACCTGGAATATTGTGTTCAGTTTTGGTCTCCCAATCTGAGGAAGGATGTTCTTGCTATTGAGGGAGTGCAGCGAAGGTTGACCAGACTGATTCCCGGGATGGCTGGACTGACATATGAGGAGAGACTGGATCGACTGGACCTGTATTCACTGGAGTTTAGAAAGATGAGAGGGGATCTCATAGAAACATATAAAATTCTAACGGGACTGGACAGGTTAGATGCAGGAAGAATGTTCCCGATGTTGGGGAAGTCCAGAACCAGGGGACACAGTCTAAGGATAAGGGGTAAGTCATTTAGGACTGAGATGAGGAGAAACTTCTTCACTCAGAGAGTTGTTGACCTGTGGAATTCTCTACCGCAGAGAGTTGTTGATGCCAGTTCATTGGATATATTCAAGAGGGAGTTAGATATGGCCCTTATGGCTAAAGGGATCAAGGGGTATGGAGAGAAAGCAGGAAAGAGGTGAATGATCAGCCATGATCTTATTGAATGGTGTTACAGGCTCGAAGGGCCGAATGGCTAATATATTACCCCCAACCCAGTGAACTTTTATCTTGTGCAGTAACCTTTTATGTGGCACCTTATCGAATGCCTTCTGGAAATCCAAATACACCACATCCACTGGTTCCCCCTTATCCACCCTGCTCGTTACATCCTCAAAGAACTCCAGCAAATTTGTCAAACATGATTTCCCTTTCATAAAACCATGCTGACTCTGCTTGATTGAATTATGCTTTTCCAAATGTCCCGCTACTGCTTCCTTAATAATGGACTCCAGCATTTTCCGAATGACAGAAATCATGTTTAACTAATTTACTAGAATTCTTTGAGGATATAACGAGCATGGTGGATAGAGGTGTACCAATGGATGTGGTGTATTTAGATTTCCAAAAGGCATTCGATAAGGTGCAGTACTGAGGGAGCGCCGCACTGTTGGAGGGGCAGTACTGAGGGAGCGCCGCACTGTTGGAGGGGCAGTACTGAGGGAGTGCCGCACTGTTGGAGGGGCAGTACTGAGGGAGTGCCGCACTGTTGGAGGGGCAGTACTGAGGGGGGGCAGTACTGAGGGAGCGCTGCACTGTCGGAGGGGCAGTACTGAGGGAGCGCTGCACTGTCGGAGGGGCAGTACCGAGGGAGCGCCGCACTGTCGGAGGGGCAGTACCGAGGGAGCGCCGCACTGTCGGAGGGGCAGTACTGAGGGAGCGCCGCACTGTCGGAGGGGCAGTACTGAGGGAGTGCCGCACTGTTGGAGGGGCAGTACTGAGGGAGCGCCGCACTGTCGGAGGGGCAGTACTGAGGGAGCGCCGCACTGTCGGAGGGGCAGTACTGAGGGAGCGCCGCATTGTCGGAGGTGCAGTACTGAGGGAGTGCCGCACTGTCGGAGGGGCAGTGCTGAGGGAGTGCCGCACTGTCGGAGGTGCAGTACTGAGGGAGCGCCGCACTGTCGGAGGGGCAGTGCTGAGGGAGCCCCGCGCTGTCGGGGAGGCAGTACTGAGGGAGCGCTGCACTGTCGGAGGGGCAGTGCTGAGGGAGCCCCGCACTGTTGGAGGGGCAGTACTGAGGGAGTGCCGCGCTATTGGAGGAGCAGTACTGAGGGAGCGCCGCGCTGTCGGGGAGGCAGTACTGAGAGAGCGCCACACTGTTGGAGGGGCAGTACTGAGGGAGCGCCGCACTGTTGGAGGGGCAGTACTGAGGGAGCGCAGTACTGAGGGAACCCTTGATCCTCGGCCTCCGTGCTGTGGTTGGCAATGTGTTAATGTTTGCACTGTTTGTGGTTTTCGGTGATCTCCCAAGGTCCTGAACCCTCTGTTATTTATGTTGATTGTGGAAGGTTGCTTGGAGACGATGGCCGGTTGTGTTTGTATGTGTGATGGGTTCCACAGGTTCCAAAATTTTCCAGCCAGACAATTGTTCCTCAAATGGAAGAGGAACTTGGCTCATTGACAGAACTGCTGGTCGGGGAAAGTTACTCGGGCGTAAGCTGATGGTATCTGCGAGTTAATGTCTGGGGATTGCACATTGGCCAAGGCAACTTGTCTTTTTGGGTAATTTCCCATAACAATTGGTTTACAACTGTATTCAAATTTGGACGGAGTTGTTCAGAATCAAATTCGCAGAATCATAAAAATTTACAGCACAGATGGAGGCCATTCGGCCCATCGTGTCCACGCCAACAAAGAGCTATCCAGCCTAATCCCACTTCCCAGCTCTCGGTCCGTAGCCCTGTAGGTTACAGCACTTCAGGTGCACATCCAAGTACTTTTTAAATGTGGTGAGGGTTTCTGCCTCTACCACCCTTTCAGGCCGTGAGTTCCAGACCCTCACCACACTCTGGGTGAAAAAAGTTCATCTCATATCCCCTCTAAACCTTCCCCCCCACCCCCCCACCAATTATTTTATGCCCCCTGGTCATTGACCCTTCTGCTGAGGGAAATAGGACCTTTCTATCCACTGTATCCAGGCCCCTCATAATTTTATACACCTCAATAAGGTCACCCCTCAGTCCCCTCTGTTCTAGAGAAAACAACCCCAGCCTATCCAATCCTTCCTCATAGCTAAAATTCTCCAGTCCAGGCAACATCCTCATAAATCTCCTCTGTACCCTCTCCAGTGCAATCACATCTTTCCTGTAATGCGGTGACCAGAACTGCACGCAGTACTCTAGAGTTGTGGCCTAACTAATATTTTATACAGTTCAAGCATAACCTCCCTGCTCTTATATTCTATGCCTCGACTAATAAAGGCAAGTATTCCATATTCCTTCTTAACCACCTTATCTACCTGGCCTGCTACCTTCAGGGATCTGTGGACCTGCACTCCCAGGTCCCTTTGTTCCTCTACACTTCTCAGTGTTGTACCATTTAATGTGTATTCCCTTGCCTTGTTAGACCTCCCTAAATGCATTACTTCACACTTCTCCGGATTGAATTCCATTTGCCACTGTTCTGCCCACCTGACCAGTCCATCGATATCTTCCTGCAGTCCGCAGCTTTCTTCTTCATTATCAACCACACGGCCAATTTTTGTATCATCTGCAAACTTCTTAATCATACCCCCTACATTCAAGTCGAACTCATTGATATATACCACAAAAATCAAGGGACCCAGCACTGAGCCCTGTGGAACCCCACTGGATACAGCCTTCCGGTCACAAAAACACCCATCGACCATTAACCAAGTTAGTCAGACACGACCGTCCCTTAACAAATCCATGCTGACTGTCCTTTCTAAATGAAGATTTATCCTGTCTCTCAGAATTTTTTCCAATAATTTTACCACCACCGAGGTTGGGCTGTCTGGCCTGTAATTACTCGGTCTATCCCTTTCTCCCTTTTTAAACGACGGTACAACGTTAGCAGTCTTCTGGCACCACACCTGTAGCCAGAAAGGTTTGGAAAATGATGGTCAGAGCCTCTGCTAATTCCTTTCTTGCTTCTCTTAACAGCCGGGAATGCATTTCATCCGGGCCTGGGGATCTAGCCACTTTCAAAGATGCTAAACCCCTTAATACTGCCTCTCTCACTATGTTTATTTCATCTAATATTTCACACTCCTCCTCCCTGATTGCAAAGTCTGCACCGACCCTCTCTTTTGTGAAAACAGATGCAAAGTATTCCACCTCCACACGCACATTACCTTTATGGTCTCTAATAGGCCCTACTCTTTCCTTGGTTAATTAGGAGGTTGTAGCTCCTATTTTTCTCTTGTATTCATTCTCGGGATGCGGGCATCGCTGGCAAGGCCTTTCAAGACTTCAGGACAACCCAAAGCACTTTACAGCCAATGAAGTATTTTTGAAGTGTAGTTCCCATGCGCCTGCTGCCCTTGTCCTTCTAGGCGGTAGAGGTCATGGGTTTGGGAGCCTTGGCGAGTTGCTGCAGTGCATCGTATAGATGGGACACACTGTGGGAGTGAGGGGAAATCGGCCAGAGACCCTGACCAACACCAGGTGCATGACGGGTAAAGACAGGGTTGGGCTCAGCGGTGAAGACCCTATGGCCAAATAGCGACCGTCTAGGCTCATGCATGAGGAATGGCCACCAAGGGAGCGGAGAGAAGGTTATAGTTACATAAAGTTCTGGTCAGACTCCGTCTGGAGTCACTGCGCTCAGTCCTGGGCCCCGTCCCTCAGTGATGATATATCGGCCTTAGATGGGGAGCAGCACAGATTCACCAGAATTATATCCCCGGGGCTGAAAGGGTTAAATTACGAGGACAGGTTGCACAGACTGGGCTTGTATTTGAGTACAGGAGCAAGGAGGTCTTACTACAGTTATACAGGGCCCTGGTGAGACCACACCTGGAGTATTGTGTGCAGTTTGGGTCTCCTTACCTAAGGAAGGATATACTTGCCGTAGAGGGAGTGCAGCGAAGGTTCACCAGACTGATTCCTGGGATGGCAGGACTGTCGTATGAGGAGAGATTGGGTCGACTAGGCCTGTATTCACTAGAGTTTAGAAGAATGAGAGGGGATCTCATTGAAACGTATAAAATTCTGACTGGGTTGGACAGACTGGATGCGGGAGGATGTTTCCCGGGGCTGGGAAGTCTAGAACAAGGGGGTCACAGTCTCAGGATACGGGATAGGAAATTTAGGAGCGAGATGAGGAGAAATGTTTTCACGCAGAGGGTGGTGAACCTGTGGAATTCTCTACCACAGAAGGCTGTGGAGACCAAGTCACTGAATATATTTAAGAGGGAGATAGATAGATTTCTAGACACAAAAGGCATCAAGGGGTATGGGGAGAAAGCGGGAACATGGTGTTGAGATAGAGGATCAGCCATGATCATATTGAATGGCGGTGCAGACTCGAAGGGCCGAATGGCCTACTACTGCTCCTAGTTTCTATGTTTCTATATGTTCCCAAATACCCATCCTTATCCGTCTCCTCTGTGCTTCGCAGATACGCCATCTCGGACAACTCGTACCGCTCGATGCGATCGGAGAGGAAGGACCAGTGCATCCTGATCTCCGGAGAGAGCGGAGCCGGCAAAACCGAAGCCTCCAAGAAGATCCTTCAGTACTACGCGGTGACCTGCCCGACCAGCGTGAGAGTGGAGACGGTGCGAGATCGCCTGCTGCAGTCTAACCCGGTGCTGGAGGTACGCAGCCCTCTGCTCGGTGCTGGGGTGTATTTTACAGTCACACGCTCCATGAGGCGTCCCAGGGTATAATGTGCCTGCAATCTCCCATCCAATCTGCTCCTGATCTCCAGGCCTTTGTGGGGAGACGCTGAGCGCGGCCTCGGGGTCGTCCCCCACATGCGAGAGGCAACGTTGGAGGACGAGTCAATCCTGCAAGGCTCCAAACACGGGAGCAGCGGCCCAGCCTCGTGCACAGGGCTGATGAGGTGAACAAGTAGCCATCAGGCTGCTGTCGGTATCAGTGAGGAGGCCCCTTGTACTTGGCCTTGTACAATGTGTCTGCTGTGGCTCAGTGGGCAGCACCCTCACCTCTGAGTCAGGAGGTTGTGGGTTCAAGTCCCACTCCAGGGACTCGAGCCCCATTTTCCAGGCTGACACTCTAACGCAGTACTGAGGGAGCGCCGCACTGTCGGAGGGGCAGTACTGAGGGAGTGCCGTACTGTCGGAGGGGCAGTACTGAGGGAGCGCCGCACTGTCGGAGGGTCAGTACTGAGGGAGCGCTGCGCTGTCGGAGGGACAGTACTGAGGGAGCGCCGCACTGTCGGAGGGGCAGTACTGAGGGAGCACCGCACTGTTGGAGGGGCAGTACTGAGGGAGCCCCGCACTGTTGGAGGGGCAGTAGTGAGGGAGTGCCGCACTGTTGGAGGGGCAGTACTGAGGGAGCGCCGCACTGTTGGAGGGGCAGTACTGAGGGAGCGCCGCACTGTTGGAGGGGCAGTACTGAGGGAGTGCCGCACTGTTGGAGGGGCAGTACTGAGGGAGCACCGCACTGTCGGAGGGGCGGTACTGAGGGAGCGCCGCACTGTTGGAGGGGCAGTACTGAGGGAGCACCGCACTGTCGGAGGGTCAGTACTGAGGGAGCGCCGCACTGTTGGAGGGGCGGTACTGAGGGTGCGCCGCACTGTCGGAGGGGCAGTACTGAGGGAGCGCCGCACTGTCGGAGGGGCAGTACTGAGGGAGCGCCGAACTGTTGGAGGAGCGGTAGTGAGGGAGCGTTGCACTGTCGGAGGGGCAGTACTGAGGGAGCATTGCACTATTGAAGGTGCCATCTTTCAGATGAGACTATAAACCAAGGCTCCGTCTGCTCTCTCAGGTGGACGTAAAAGATCCCACGGCCACTATTGGAAGAAGAGTAATGGAGTTCTCCCCAGTGTCCTGGCCAATATTTATTCCTCAACCAACCAATTATCTGATTATTATTACGTCACTGTTTGTGGGAGCTTGCTGTGTGCAAATTGGCTGCCACGTTTTTTCAGAAAGTACTTCATTGGCTGTAAAGCGTTATGGGACGATCTGAGGGTGTCAAAGGCGCCATAGAAATGCAAGTCCTTGTCTTCCGATTGGTACAAGGACACATCCCGCCACACCAGCCGGCCAAGTGAGGAGCTGAGAGGGCGATGATGGGGCCTCTGCTCTTCGCAAAGCCACCTTGTGCGTGTCCTTGGGAATTCATCGCTGCTGGATCTGATGTGGATTACTGGGATGGGGAATCCGCCCCCTGTCTCCGGGTGGATGGGGAGGGGAGGGAGACGGTGCTGAGAAATGAACGTGTTCGGCAATGGTGCTGAATCCAAAATTTGGAATCGTCAGAATCTACACCTGGAGTTTGGAGCTTTGTAACAGAAATGTACTCGCCCGAGAGCGAGGGGTCGCGGGCCGAGAGCGAGGGGTCGCGGGCCGAGAGCGAGGGGTCGCGGGCCGAGAGCGAGGGGTCGCTGCTCGCGGGCCGAGAGCGAGGGGTCGCGGGCCGAGAGCGAGGGGTCGCGGGCCGAGAGCGAGGGGTCGCGGGCCGAGAGCGGGGTCGCGGGCCGAGAGCGAGGGGTCACTGGCCGAGAGCGAGGGGTCGCGGGCCGAGAGCGAGGGGTCGCGGGCCGAGAGCGAGGGGTCGCGGGCCGAGAGCGAGGGGTCACTGGCCGAGAGCGAGGGGTCGCGGGCCGAGAGCGAGGGGTCGCGGGCCGAGAGCGAGGGGTCGCGGGCCGGGAGCGAGGGGTCGCTGCTCGCGGCCTGAGAGCGAGGGGTCACTGGCCGAGAGCGAGGGGTCGCGGCTCGCGGCCTGAGAGCGAGGGGTCACGGGCCGAGAGCGAGGGGTCGCTGCTCGCGGCCTGAGAGCGAGGGGTCACGGGCCGAGAGCGAGGGGTCACTGCTCGCGGCCTGAGAGCGAGGGGTCACGGGCCGAGAGAGAGGGGTCACGGGCCGAGAGCGAGGGGTCGCTGCTCGCGGCCTGAGAGCGAGGGGTCACGGGCCGAGAGCGAGGGGTCACGGGCCGAGAGCGAGGGGTCACGGGCTGAGAGCGAGGGGTCACAGCTCACAAACCTGAGGTCAGACCCAGCCCGACCTTCCTTTTTTTGTGTTTTTCAGGCGTTTGGAAATGCTAAAACTCTCCGCAATGACAACTCCAGTCGGTTTGGCAAATACATGGACATCCAGTTTGACTTCAGGGTAAGCTGGAGCGACATTCCCGGAGTAGAGGGTGTGTAAATACTGGGAATAACATTCCCGTACTCGGAACATAAGAAATAAAAACGGAAAACAGTGAAAATACTCAGTGGGTCAGGCAGCATATGTGGAGAGAGAGAGACAGAGTTAATGTTTCCGGTCAATGGCCTTTCATCACAACTGGAAACAGTTGGAGATGTGACAGGTTTTAAGTAAGTACAGAGGCGGGGAATGGGCGGAGGGAGTAATGAACAAACGGGAGGGTCTGTGATCCGGTGGGAGGCAGGAGAGATGAAATGACAAAGCGATGATGGTGCAAAGCAAAAGGAGATGGTAACGGGACAAGTAAATGAATAAAAGCTGGGTCTAGAGGGGGTGTAAATGGGAATGGCAGAATCAGCAACAGCTGCCGTGTGAAACAATACAGGCAGGGCTTGGGATCTGAAACTGTTGAACTCGATGTTGAGTCCCGAAGACTGTAAAGTGCCTAATCGGAAGGTGAGGTGTTGTTCCTCGAGCCTGTGTTGAGCTTCATTAGAACAGTGTAGGAGGCCGAGGATGGAGTGGCCGGAGTGGGAGTGGAGTGAGGAGTGTGAAGATGTGTAAATACGGGACGCAATGAGCGGACCAGGCGGTGAGATTGCGATTTATCGGGGTGGGGGTGGGGGGGCTAGCTTCTCGTAGTTTCCAGACATTCTGATGATTTTTGTGTCAGGTCTCGTAGACTGAGACTTCCTGTTCGCCCAGCCCTGCTGTCCCCATTTCTTCACCCAGCCGGGCAGTAAGCTGTAAACTGTCTGGGGTGTGGATACTCCGGTGAAGTGTGTTTGAGGCAAGTGTTGGCCAGACTGACGGTGACCTGTGTTTGTGTTGTAGGGGGCACCAGTCGGAGGTCACGGGCTGTGTTTGTGTTGTGGGGGGCACGGGTCGGAGGTCACGGGCTGTGTTTGTGTTGTAGGGGGCACCAGTCGGAGGTCACGGGCTGTGTTTGTGTTGTGGGGGGCACGGGTCGGAAGTCACGGGCTGTGTTTGTGTTGTAGGGGGCACCAGTCGGAGGTCACGGGCTGTGTTTGTGTTGTGGGGGGCACCAGTCGGGGGTCACGGGCTGTGTTTGTGTTGTGGGGGGCACGGGTCGGAGGTCACGGGCTGTGTTTGTGTTGTGGGGGGCACGGGTCGGAGGTCACGGGCTGTGTTTGTGTTGTGGGGGGCACCTGTCGGAGGTCACGGGCTGTGTTTGTGTTGTAGGGGGCACGGGTCGGAGGTCACGGGCTGTGTTTGTGTTGTGGGGGGCACGGGTCAGAGGTCACGGGCTGTGTTTGTGTGTGGGGGGCACCAGTCGGAGGTCACGGGCTGTGTTTGTGTTGTAGGGGGCACCAGTCGGAGGTCACGGGCTGTGTTTGTGTTGTGGGGGGCACGGGTCGGAGGTCACGGGCTGTGTTTGTGTTGTAGGGGGCACCAGTCGGAGGTCACGGGCTGTGTTTGTGTTGTGGGGGGCACGGGTCGGAGGTCACGGGCTGTGTTTGTGTTGTAGGGGGCACCAGTCGGAGGTCACGGGCTGTGTTTGTGTTGTAGGGGGCACGGGTCGGAGGTCACGGGCTGTGTTTGTGTTGTAGGGGGCACGGGTCGGAGGTCACGGGCTGTGTTTGTGTTGTAGGGGGCACGGGTCGGAGGTCACGGGCTGTGTTTGTGTTGTAGGGGCACCGGTCGGAGGTCACATCCTCAATTACCTGCTGGAGAAATCCCGGGTCGTCCACCAGAATCACGGCGAGAGGAACTTCCACATCTTTTACCAAGTGATTGAAGGAGGCGAAGACGACCTGCTGAGGAGGCTGGGACTGGGAACGCAATCCCCAGAGCTACCAGTACCTCATCAAGGTGAGGGAGGGGGGAGAAAGGGAGAGAGAGAGGGCGGGGGGGGGAGGGGAGAGGGAGAGGAGAGAGAGAGAGAGAGAGAGAGGGGGAGAGAGAGAGAGAGAGAGAGAGAGAGAGAAGGGGAAGAGGGAGGAGGGAGTGGATAGAGGAGGGGGGGGAGGGGTAGAGGGGGGGGGTGGGGGGAGGTGGTTGCAGAGACTGGAGGGAGGAGGGGGAGGGAACGACAGACTTGGAGGGGGGGCGGGGAGGAGGGGGGCTACAGCAGTGACTGGGGGAGGGGGTGGTTGCAGAGACTGGGGGGTGGGGGGGGACAACAGACTTGGAGGGGGGACGGGACGGGATGGGGCGACTGATTTTCCTTCCTCCTTCCTCCACCAGTAAACTTTATTCCTAAATCACGTTCCCCGGAAGAACCCACTCTGTGTCGCTGTGAGATCGAGCGGGTGCCCCCCAGTCAGTGAGTGGAGGGGGGGGGGGGGTGTGAGGATATCCCTCGACTGACCGAGTGTTTGTCCTGCGTTTCAGGGTCAGTGTGCCAAAGTGAGCTCCATCAATGACAAGAACGACTGGAAAACTGTGCGCAAAGCGCTGTCTGTCATCGACTTCAGTGACAGTGATGTGGAGGTAGGTTGCCCCCGGGGCGGGTGTTCTGCTGGATGACACGGGCCGGGACAGTGAGCTTGGTTCAGGGTTTGGGGCCCGAGGGCTGGTGATTGAATCCTGGCCGCAGTGACCCAGGTCCGAGGTGGTGGAAACAGTCAGACGCTGCACTGTCATTGCGATGGTACCAGACCTTTCCAATCCCGACCTCCCCCTCAATGGGTAAAGGAGACGGGATGATATCCATCTCCGGACACTCACCTTTGTACCAATTGCACAGCACAGTCATCACAAAGAAGCGGATGGCCTGGTTTGAGCCCTGTTTAAGTACGGTGGCCGTCACT
>NW_027253789.1:0-12261 GCF_044704955.1 Pristiophorus japonicus
GTGAGATTGAGAGTGCGTGAGAGTGAGAGTGAGTGAGAATGAGAGTAAGAGTGAGTGAGAGTGAGAGTGAGAGTGAGAGTGAGTGAGAGAGAGTGAGAGTGAGAGTGAGAGTGAGAGTGAGTGAGAGTGAGAGTGAGAGTGAGAGTGAGTGAGAGTGAGTGAGAGTGAGAGTTAGAGTGAATGAGAGTTAGTGAGAGTGAGAGTGAGAGAGAGTGAGTGAGAGTGAGAGTGAGTGTGAGTGAGAGTGAGTGAGAGTGAGAGTGAGAGAGAGTGAGTGAGAGTGAGAGTGAGCGTGAGTGAGAGTGAGAGAGAGCGAGAGTGAAAGTTAGAGAGAGTGAGATTGAGTGTGAGAGTGAGTGAGAGAGAGTGAGTGAGAGTGAGTGAGAATGAGAGTGAGAGTGTGAGAGGGTGGGAGAGAGTGAGAGTGAGTGAGAGTGAGTGTCAGAGAGAGTGAGAGTGAGAGTGAGTGAGAGTGAGTGATAGTTATAGTGAGAGTGAGAGTGAGTGAGAGTGAGAGAGAGTGAGTGAGAGTGAGAGTGGGTGAGAGTGAGAGTGAGTGAGAGTGAGTGAGATTGAGAGTGAGTGAGAGTGAGAGTGAGTGAGAGTGAGAGTGAGTGAGAGTGAGTGAGAGTGAGAGTGAGAGTGAGAGTGAGTGAGAGTGAGTGAGAGTGAGAGTGGGTGAGAGTGAGAGTGAGTGAGAGTGAGTGAGATTGAGAGTGAGTGAGAGTGAGTGAGAGTGAGAGTGAGTGAGAGTGAGAGTGAGAGTGAGAGAGAGTGAGCGTGAGAGTGAGTGAGTGTGAGAGTGAGTGTGAGTGTGAGAGTGAGTGTGAGAGTGAATGAGAGAGAGTGAGTGAGAGTGAGTGAGGAGTGAGAGTGAGAGTGAGCGAGAGTGAGAGAGAGTGAGAGTGAGTGAGAGTGAGCGTCAGAGAGAGTGAGTGTGAGTGTTAGTGTGAGTGTGAGAGTGAGTGTGAGAGTGAGTGAGAGAGAGTGAGTGAGAGTGAGTGAGAATGAGAGTGAGAGTGTGAGAGGGTGGGAGAGAGTGAGAGTGAGTGAGAGTGAGTGTCAGAGAGAGTGAGAGTGAGAGTGAGTGAGAGTGAGTGATAGTTATAGTGAGAGTGAGAGTGAGTGAGAGTGAGAGAGAGTGAGCGTGAGAGTGAGTGAGTGTGAGAGTGAGTGTGAGTGTGAGAGTAAGTGTGAGAGTGAGTGAGAGAGAGTGAAAGTGAGTGTGAGTGAGAGTGTGTGTGGGTGAGAGTGAGAGTGAGTGAGAGTGAGTGAGATTGAGAGTGCGTGAGAGTGAGAGTGAGTGAGAATGAGAGTGAGAGTGAGTGAGAGTGAGAGTGAGAGTGAGAGTGAGTGAGAGTGAGTGAGAGTGAGAGTTAGAGTGAATGAGAGTTAGTGAGAGTGAGAGTGAGAGAGAGTGAGTGAGAGTGAGTGTGAGTGAGAGTGAGAGTGAGTGAGAGTGAGTGAGAGTGAGTGAGAGTGAGAGTGGGTGAGGGTGAGAGTGAATGAGAGTGAGTGCGAGTGAGAGTGGGTGAGAGTGAGAGTGAGTGAGAGTGAGTGAGATTGAGAGTGAGTGAGAGTGAGAGTGAGTGAGAGTGAGAGTGAGTGAGAGTGAGTGAGAGTGAGAGTGAGAGTGAGAGTGAGTGAGAGTGAGTGAGAGTGAGAGTGAGTGAGAGTGAGTGAGATTGAGAGTGAGTGAGAGTGAGAGTGAGTGAGAGTGAGAGTGAGAGTGAGTGAGAGTGAGAGTGAGTGAGAGTGAGAGAGAGTGAGCGTGAGAGTGAGTGAGTGTGAGAGTGAGTGTGAGTGTGAGAGTGAGAGTGAATGAGAGAGAGTGAGTGAGAGTGAGTGAGAGTGAGAGTGAGAGTGAGCGAGAGTGAGAGAGAGTGAGAGTGAGTGAGAGTGAGCGTCAGAGAGAGTGAGAGTGAGAGTGAGTGAGAGTGAGTGAGAGTGAGCGTGAGAGTGAGTGAGAGTGAGAGTGAGTGCGAGTGAGTGAGAGTGAGAGTGAGTGCGAGTGAGTGAGAGTGAGAGTGAGTGAGAGAGAGTGAGAGTGAGTGTGAGTGAGAGTGTGCGTGGGTGAGAGTGAGAGTGAGTGAGAGTGAGTGAGATTGAGAGTGCGTGATAGTGAGAGTGAGTGAGAATGAGAGTGAGAGTGAGTGAGAGTGAGTGAGAGAGAGTGAGAGAGAGTGAGAGTGAGAGTGATAGTGAGTGAGAGTGAGAGTGAGAGTGAGAGTGAGTGAGAGTGAGTGAGAGTGAGTGAGAGTGAGAGTTAGAGTGAGTGAGATTGAGTGAGAGTGAGAGTGAATGAGAGTGAGAGTGGGTGAGAGTGAGTGAGAGTGAGAGTGAGATTGAGAGTGAGTGAGAGTGAGAGTGAGAGTGAGAGTGAGAGTGAGTGAGAGTGAGAGTTAGAGTGAGTGAGAGTGAGTGAGAGTGAGAGTGAGAGAGAGTGAGTGAGAGTGAGAGTGAGCGTGAGTGAGAGTGAGAGAGAGCGAGAGTGAGAGTTACAGAGAGTGAGATTGAGTGAGAGTGAGAGTGAGAGTGAGTGAGAGTGAGAATGAGAGTGAATGAGAGTGAGTGAGAGTGAGTGAGCGTGAGAGTGAGAGTGAGAGAGAGTGAGGATGAGTGAGTGAGAGTGAGTGAGATTGAGAGTGAGAGTGAGAGTGCGTGAGAGTGAGTGAGAGTGAGAGTGAAATTGAGAATGAGTGAGAATGAGAGTGAGAGAGAGTGAGAGTGAGTGAGAGTGAGTGAGAGTGAGAGTGATTGAGAGTGAGTGAGGTGAGAGTGAGAGTGAGAGTGAGTGAGAGTGAGAGTAGAGTGAGTGAGAGTGAGTGAGAGTGAGAGTGAGAGAGAGTGAGTGAGAGAGAGTGAGAGTGAGCGTGAGTGAGAGTGAGAGAGAGCAAGAGTGAAAGTTAGAGAGAGTGAGATTGAGTGAGAGTGAGAGTGAGTGAGTGAGAGTGAGAGTGAGAGTGAGAGTGAGAGTGAGATTGAGAGTGAGAGAGAGTGAGGATGAGTGAGAGTGAGAGTGAGTGAGAGTGAGAGTGAGAGTGAGAGTGCATGTGAGAGTGAGAGTGAGAGTGAGAGTGCATGAGAGTGAGTGAGAGTGAGTGAGAGTGAGAGTGAAATTGAGAATGAGTGAGAATGAGAGTGAGAGAGAGTGAGAGTGAGTGAGAGTGAGTGAGAGTGAGAGTGCGTGAGAGTGAGAGTGAGTGAGAATGAGAGTGAGAGTGAGTGAGAGTGAGAGTGAGAGTGAGAGTAAGTGAGAGAGAGTGAGAGTGAGAGTGAGAGTGAGTGAGAGTGAGAGTGAGAGTGAGAGTGAGTGAGAGTGAGTGAGAGTGAGAGTTAGAGTGAGTGAGAGTGAGAGTGAGAGTGAGAGTGAGTGAGAGTGAGTGAGAGTGAGAGTTAGAGTGAATGAGAGTTAGTGAGAGTGTGAGTGAGAGTGAGAGTGAGTGAGAATGAGTGAGAGTGAGAGTGGGTGAGGGTGAGAGTGAGTGAGAGTGAGTGAGAGTGAGAGTGGGTGAGAGTGAGCGTGAGTGAGAGTGAGTGAGATTGAGAGTGAGTGAGAGTGAGAGTGAGTGAGAGTGAGAGTGAGAGTGAGTGAGAGTGAGTGAGAGTGAGAGTGAGAGTGAAAGTGAGAGAGAGTGAGAGTGAGAGAGAGGAGAGGAGCGTGAGAGTGAGTGAGTGTGAGAGTGACTGTTAGTGCGTGAGAGAGAGTGAGTGAGAGTGAGTGATAGTGAGAGTGAGAGTGAGAGTGAGTGAGAGTGAGTGAGAGTGAGAGTTAGAGTGAATGAGAGTTAGTGAGAGTGAGAGTGAGAGAGAGTGAGTGAGAGTGAGAGTGAGTGTGAGTGAGAGTGAGAGTGAGTGAGAGTGAGTGAGAGTGATGAGAGGGAGAGTGGGTGAGGGTGGAGGGTGAGAGTGAGTGAGAGTGAGAGTTAGAGTGAATGAGAGTTAGTGAGAGTGAGAGTGAGAGAGAGTGAGTGAGAGTGAGAGTGAGTGTGAGTGAGAGTGAGAGTGAGTGAGAGTGAGTGAGAGTGAGTGAGAGTGAGAGTGGGTGAGGGTGAGAGTGAGTGAGAGTGAGTGAGAGTGAGAGTGGGTGAGAGTGAGAGTGAGTGAGAGTGAGTGAGATTGAGAGTGAGTGAGAGTGAGAGTGAGTGAGAGTGAGAGTGAGTGAGAGTGAGTGAGAGTGAGAGTGAGAGTGAGAGTGAGTGAGAGTGAGTGATAGTGAGAGTGGGTGAGAGTGAGAGTGAGTGAGAGTGAGTGAGATTGAGAGTGAGTGAGAGTGAGAGTGAGTGAGAGTGAGAGTGAGAGTGAGTGAGAGTGAGAGTGAGTGAGAGTGAGAGAGAGTGAGCGTGAGAGTGAGTGAGTGTGAGAGTGAGTGTGAGTATGAGAGTGAGTGTGAGAGTGAATGAGAGAGAGTGAGTGAGAGTGAGTGAGAGTGAGAGTGAGAGTGAGAGTGAGCGAGAGTGAGAGAGAGAGAGAGTGAGTGAGAGTGAGCGTCAGAGAGAGTGAGAGTGAGAGTGAGTGAGAGTGAGTGAGAGTGAGCGTGAGAGTGAGTGAGAGTGAGAGTGAGTGCGAGTGAGTGAGAGTGAGAGTGAGTGCGAGTGAGTGAGAGTGAGAGTGAGTGAGAGAGAGTGAGAGTGAGTGTGAGTGAGAGTGTGCGTGGGTGAGAGTGAGAGTGAGTGAGAGTGAGTGAGATTGAGAGTGCGTGATAGTGAGAGTGAGTGAGAATGAGAGTGAGAGTGAGTGAGAGTGAGTGAGAGAGAGTGAGAGAGAGTGACAGTGAGAGTGATAGTGAGTGAGAGTGAGAGTGAGAGTGAGAGTGAGTGAGAGTGAGTGAGAGTGAGTGAGAGTGAGAGTTAGAGTGAGTGAGATTGAGTGAGAGTGAGAGTGAATGAGAGTGAGAGTGGGTGAGAGTGAGTGAGAGTGAGTGATAGTGAGAGTGAGAGTGAGAGTGAGTGAGAGTGAGTGAGAGTGAGAGTTAGAGTGAATGAGAGTTAGTGAGAGTGAGAGTGAGAGAGAGTGAGTGAGAGTGAGAGTGAGTGTGAGTGAGAGTGAGAGTGAGTGAGAGTGAGTGAGAGTGAGTGAGAGTGAGAGTGGGTGAGGGTGAGAGTGAGTGAGAGTGAGAGTTAGAGTGAATGAGAGTTAGTGAGAGTGAGAGTGAGAGAGAGTGAGTGAGAGTGAGAGTGAGTGTGAGTGAGAGTGAGAGTGAGTGAGAGTGAGTGAGAGTGAGTGAGAGTGAGAGTGGGTGAGGGTGAGAGTGAGTGAGAGTGAGTGAGAGTGAGAGTGGGTCAGAGTGAGAGTGAGTGAGAGTGAGTGAGATTGAGAGTGAGTGAGAGTGAGAGTGAGTGAGAGTGAGAGTGAGTGAGAGTGAGTGAGAGTGAGAGTGAGAGTGAGAGTGAGAGTGAGTGAGAGTGAGTGATAGTGAGAGTGGGTGAGAGTGAGAGTGAGTGAGAGTGAGTGAGATTGAGAGTGAGTGAGAGTGAGAGTGAGTGAGAGTGAGAGTGAGAGTGAGTGAGAGTGAGAGTGAGTGAGAGTGAGAGAGAGTGAGCGTGAGAGTGAGTGAGTGTGAGAGTGAGTGTGAGTGTGAGAGTGAGTGTGAGAGTGAATGAGAGAGAGTGAGTGAGAGTGAGTGAGAGTGAGAGTGAGAGTGAGAGTGAGCGAGAGTGAGAGAGAGAGAGAGTGAGTGAGAGTGAGCGTCAGAGAGAGTGAGAGTGAGAGTGAGTGAGAGTGAGTGAGAGTGAGCGTGAGAGTGAGTGAGAGTGAGAGTGAGTGCGAGTGAGTGAGAGTGAGAGTGAGTGCGAGTGAGTGAGAGTGAGAGTGAGTGAGAGAGAGTGAGAGTGAGTGTGAGTGAGAGTGTGCGTGGGTGAGAGTGAGAGTGAGTGAGAGTGAGTGAGATTGAGAGTGCGTGATAGTGAGAGTGAGTGAGAATGAGAGTGAGAGTGAGTGAGAGAGAGTGAGAGAGAGTGACAGTGAGAGTGATAGTGAGTGAGAGTGAGAGTGAGAGTGAGAGTGAGTGAGAGTGAGTGAGAGTGAGTGAGAGTGAGAGTTAGAGTGAGTGAGATTGAGTGAGAGTGAGAGTGAATGAGAGTGAGAGTGGGTGAGAGTGAGTGAGAGTGAGTGATAGTGAGAGTGAGAGTGAGAGTGAGTGAGAGTGAGTGAGAGTGAGAGTTAGAGTGAATGAGAGTTAGTGAGAGTGAGAGTGAGAGAGAGTGAGTGAGAGTGAGAGTGAGTGTGAGTGAGAGTGAGAGTGAGTGAGAGTGAGTGAGAGTGAGTGAGAGTGAGAGTGGGTGAGGGTGAGAGTGAGTGAGAGTGAGAGTTAGAGTGAATGAGAGTTAGTGAGAGTGAGAGTGAGAGAGAGTGAGTGAGAGTGAGAGTGAGTGTGAGTGAGAGTGAGAGTGAGTGAGAGTGAGTGAGAGTGAGTGAGAGTGAGAGTGGGTGAGGGTGAGAGTGAGTGAGAGTGAGTGAGAATGAGAGTGGGTGAGAGTGAGAGTGAGTGAGAGTGAGTGAGATTGAGAGTGAGTGAGAGTGAGAGTGAGTGAGAGTGAGAGTGAGTGAGAGTGAGTGAGAGTGAGAGTGAGAGTGAGAGTGAGTGAGAGTGAGTGATAGTGAGAGTGGGTGAGAGTGAGAGTGAGTGAGAGTGAGTGAGATTGAGAGTGAGTGAGAGTGAGAGTGAGTGAGAGTGAGAGTGAGAGTGAGTGAGAGTGAGAGTGAGTGAGAGTGAGAGAGAGTGAGCGTGAGAGTGAGTGAGTGTGAGAGTGAGTGTGAGTGTGAGAGTGAGTGTGAGAGTGAATGAGAGAGAGTGAGTGAGAGTGAGTGAGAGTGAGAGTGAGAGTGAGAGTGAGCGAGAGTGAGAGAGAGAGAGAGTGAGTGAGAGTGAGCGTCAGAGAGAGTGAGAGTGAGAGTGAGTGAGAGTGAGTGAGAGTGAGCGTGAGAGTGAGTGAGAGTGAGAGTGAGTGCGAGTGAGTGAGAGTGAGAGTGAGTGCGAGTGAGTGAGAGTGAGAGTGAGTGAGAGAGAGTGAGAGTGAGTGTGAGTGAGAGTGTGCGTGGGTGAGAGTGAGAGTGAGTGAGAGTGAGTGAGATTGAGAGTGCGTGATAGTGAGAGTGAGTGAGAATGAGAGTGAGAGTGAGTGAGAGTGAGTGAGAGAGAGTGAGAGAGAGTGACAGTGAGAGTGATAGTGAGTGAGAGTGAGAGTGAGAGTGAGAGTGAGATTGAGTGAGAGTGAGTGAGAGTGAGTGAGAGTGAGTGAAAGTTAGAGTTAGAGTGAGTGAGATTGAGTGAGAGTGAGAGTGAATGAGAGTGAGAGTGGGTGAGAGTGAGTGAGAGTGAGAGTGAGATTGAGAGGTGAGTGAGAGTGAGAGTGAGAGTGAGAGTGAGAGTGAGTGAGAGTGAGAGTTAGAGTGAGTGAGAGTGAGTGAGATTGAGAGTGAGAGTGAGAGTGCGTGAGAGTGAGTGAGAGTGAGAGTGAAATTGAGAATGAGTGAGAATGAGAGTGAGAGAGAGTGAGAGTGAGTGAGAGTGAGTGAGAGTGAGAGTGATTGAGAGTGAGTGAGAGTGAGAGTGAGAGTGAGAGTGAGTGAGAGTGAGAGTTAGAGTGAGTGAGAGTGAGTGAGAGTGAGAGTGAGAGAGAGTGAGTGAGAGTGAGAGTGAGCGTGAGTGAGAGTGAGAGAGAGCGAGAGTGAAAGTTAGAGAGAGTGAGATTGAGTGAGAGTGAGAGTGAGAGTGAGTGAGAGTGAGAGTGAGAGTGAGAATGAGAGTGAGTGAGAGTGAGTGAGAGTGAGTGAGCGTGAGATTGAGAGTGAGAGAGAGTGAGGATGAGTGAGAGTGAGAGTGAGTAAGAGTGAGAGTGAGAGTGCATGAGAGAGAGTGAGAGTGAGTGAGAGTGAGAGTGAAATTGAGAATGAGTGAGAATGAGAGTGAGAGAGAGTGAGAGTGAGTGAGAGTGAGTGAGAGTGAGAGTGCGTGAGAGTGAGAGTGAGTGAGAATGAGAGTGAGAGTGAGTGAGAGTGAGAGTGAGAGTAAGTGAGAGAGAGTGAGAGTGAGAGTGAGAGTGAGTGAGAGTGAGAGTGAGAGTGAGAGTGAGTGTGAGTGAGTGAGAGTGAGAGTTAGAGTGAATGAGAGTTAGTGAGAGTGGGAGTGAGAGAGAGTGAGTGAGAGTGAGAGTGAGTGTGAGTGAGAGTGAGAGTGAGTGAGAGTGAGTGAGAATGAGTGAGAGTGAGAGTGGGTGAGGGTGAGAGTGAGTGAGAGTGAGTGAGAGTGAGAGTGGGTGAGAGTGAGCGTGAGTGAGAGTGAGTGAGATTGAGAGTGAGTGAGAGTGAGAGTGAGTGAGAGTGAGAGTGAGAGTGAGTGAGAGTGAGTGAGAGTGAGAGTGAGAGTGAAAGTGAGAGAGAGTGAGAGTGAGAGAGAGTGAGCGTGAGAGTGAGTGAGTGTGAGAGTGAGTGTTAGTGTGAGTGTGAGAGTGAGTGTGAGAGTGAGTGAGAGAGAGTGAGTGAGAGTGAGTGATAGTGAGAGTGAGAGTGAGAGTGAGAGTGAGTGAGAGTGAGAGAGAGTGAGCGTGAGAGTGAGTGAGTGTGAGAGTGAGTGTGAGTGTGAGAGTAAGTGTGAGAGTGAGTGAGAGAGAGTGAAAGTGAGTGTGAGTGAGAGTGTGTGTGGGTGAGAGTGAGAGTGAGTGAGAATGAGGGTGAGAGTGAGAGTGAGAGTGAGATTGAGTGAGAGAGAGTGAGAGTGAGAGTGAGATTGAGTGAGAGTGAGAGTGAGAGTGAGAGTGAGTGAGAGTGAGTGAGAGTGAGAGTCAGAGTGAATGAGAGTTAGTGAGAGTGAGAGTGAGAGAGAGTGAGTGAGAGTGAGAGTGAGTGTGAGTGAGAGTGAGAGTGAGTGAGAGTGAGAGTGGGTGAGGGTGAGAGTGAGTGAGAGTGAGTGAGAGTGAGAGTGGGTGAGAGTGAGAGTGAGTGAGAGTGAGTGAGATTGAGAGTGAGTGAGAGTGAGAGTGAGTGAGAGTGAGAGTGAGTGAGAGTGAGAGTGAGAGTGAAAGTGAGAGAGAGTGAGAGTGAGAGAGAGTGAGCGTGAGAGTGAGTGAGTGTGAGAGTGAGTGTTAGTGTGAGTGTGAGAGTGAGTGTGAGAGTGAGTGAGAGAGGTGAGTGAGAGTGAGTGAGAATGAGAGTGAGAGTGTGAGAGGGTGGGAGAGAGTGGGAGTGAGTGAGAGTGAGTGTCAGAGAGAGTGAGAGTGAGAGTGAGTGAGAGTGAGTGATAGTGAGAGTGAGAGTGAGAGTGAGTGAGAGTGAGAGAGAGTGAGCGTGAGAGTGAGTGAGTGTGAGAGTGAGTGTGAGTGTGAGAGTGAGTGTGAGAGTGAGTGAGAGAGAGTGAGTGAGAGTGAGTGAGAGTGAGAATGAGATTGAGTGAGAGTGCGAGTGAGTGTGAGTGTGAGTGAGAGTGAGTGAGAGTGAGTGAGAGTGAGAGTGAGTGCGAGTGAGTGAGAGTGAGAGTGAGTGAGAGAGAGTGAGAGTGAGTGTGAGAGTGAATGAGAGAGAGTGAGTGAGAGTGAGTGAGAGTGAGAGTGAGAGTGAGAGTGAGCGAGAGTGAGAGAGAGAGAGAGTGAGTGAGAGTGAGCGTCAGAGAGAGTGAGAGTGAGAGTGAGTGAGAGTGAGTGAGAGTGAGCGTGAGAGTGAGTGAGAGTGAGAGTGAGTGCGAGTGAGTGAGAGTGAGAGTGAGTGCGAGTGAGTGAGAGTGAGAGTGAGTGAGAGAGAGTGAGAGTGAGTGTGAGTGAGAGTGTGCGTGGGTGAGAGTGAGAGTGAGTGAGAGTGAGTGAGATTGAGAGTGGTGATAGTGAGAGTGAGTGAGAATGAGAGTGAGAGTGAGTGAGAGTGAGTGAGAGAGAGTGAGAGAGAGTGACAGTGAGAGTGATAGTGAGTGAGAGTGAGAGTGAGAGTGAGAGTGAGTGAGAGTGAGTGAGAGTGAGTGAGAGTGAGAGTTAGAGTGAGTGAGATTGAGTGAGAGTGAGAGTGAATGAGAGTGAGAGTGGGTGAGAGTGAGTGAGAGTGAGTGATAGTGAGAGTGAGAGTGAGAGTGAGTGAGAGTGAGTGAGAGTGAGAGTTAGAGTGAATGAGAGTTAGTGAGAGTGAGAGTGAGAGAGAGTGAGTGAGAGTGAGAGTGAGTGTGAGTGAGAGTGAGAGTGAGTGAGAGTGAGTGAGATTGAGTGAGAGTGAGAGTGGGTGAGGGTGAGAGTGAGTGAGAGTGAGAGTTAGAGTGAATGAGAGTTAGTGAGAGTGAGAGTGAGAGAGAGTGAGTGAGAGTGAGAGTGAGTGTGAGTGAGAGTGAGAGTGAGTGAGAGTGAGTGAGAGTGAGAGTGAGAGTGAGTGAGAGTGAGAGAGAGTGAGCGTGAGAGTGAGTGAGTGTGAGAGTGAGTGTGAGTGTGAGAGTGAGTGTGAGAGTGAATGAGAGAGAGTGAGTGAGAGTGAGAGTGAGTGTGAGTGAGAGTGAGAGTGAGTGAGAGTGAGTGAGATTGAGTGAGAGTGAGAGTGGGTGAGGGTGAGAGTGAGTGAGAGTGAGAGTTAGAGTGAATGAGAGTTAGTGAGAGTGAGAGTGAGAGAGAGTGAGTGAGAGTGAGAGTGAGTGTGAGTGAGAGTGAGAGTGAGTGAGAGTGAGTGAGAGTGAGTGAGAGTGAGAGTGGGTGAGGGTGAGAGTGAGTGAGAGTGAGTGAGAATGAGAGTGGGTGAGAGTGAGAGTGAGTGAGAGTGAGTGAGATTGAGAGTGAGTGAGAGTGAGAGTGAGTGAGAGTGAGAGTGAGTGAGAGTGAGTGAGAGTGAGAGTGAGAGTGAGAGTGAGTGAGAGTGAGTGATAGTGAGAGTGGGTGAGAGTGAGAGTGAGTGAGAGTGAGTGAGATTGAGAGTGAGTGAGAGTGAGAGTGAGTGAGAGTGAGAGTGAGAGTGAGTGAGAGTGAGAGTGAGTGAGAGTGAGAGAGAGTGAGCGTGAGAGTGAGTGAGTGTGAGAGTGAGTGTGAGTGTGAGAGTGAGTGTGAGAGTGAATGAGAGAGAGTGAGTGAGAGTGAGTGAGAGTGAGAGTGAGAGTGAGAGTGAGCGAGAGTGAGAGAGAGAGAGAGTGAGTGAGAGTGAGCGTCAGAGAGAGTGAGAGTGAGAGTGAGTGAGAGTGAGTGAGAGTGAGCGTGAGAGTGAGTGAGAGTGAGAGTGAGTGCGAGTGAGTGAGAGTGAGAGTGAGTGCGAGTGAGTGAGAGTGAGAGTGAGTGAGAGAGAGTGAGAGTGAGTGTGAGTGAGAGTGTGCGTGGGTGAGAGTGAGTGAGAGTGAGTGAGATTGAGAGTGCGTGATAGTGAGAGTGAGTGAGAATGAGAGTGAGAGTGAGTGAGAGTGAGTGAGAGAGAGTGAGAGAGAGTGACAGTGAGAGTGATAGTGAGTGAGAGTGAGAGTGAGAGTGAGAGTGAGTGAGAGTGAGTGAGAGTGAGAGTTAGAGTGAGTGAGATTGAGTGAGAGTGAGAGTGAATGAGAGTGAGAGTGGGTGAGAGTGAGTGAGAGTGAGAGTGAGATTGAGAGTGAGTGAGAGTGAGAGTGAGAGTGAGAGTGAGAGTGAGTGAGAGTGAGAGTTAGAGTGAGTGAGAGTGAGTGAGAGTGAGAGTGAGAGAGAGTGAGTGAGAGTGAGAGTGAGCGTGAGTGAGAGTGAGAGAGAGCGAGAGTGAGAGTTAGAGAGAGTGAGATTGAGTGAGAGTGAGAGTGAGAGTGAGTGAGAGTGAGAATGAGAGTGAATGAGAGTGAGTGAGAGTGAGTGAGCGTGAGAGTGAGAGTGAGAGAGAGTGAGGATGAGTGAGTGAGAGTGAGTGAGATTGAGAGTGAGAGTGAGAGTGCGTGAGAGTGAGTGAGAGTGAGAGTGAAATTGAGAATGAGTGAGAATGAGAGTGAGAGAGAGTGAGAGTGAGTGAGAGTGAGTGAGAGTGAGAGTGATTGAGAGTGAGTGAGAGTGAGAGTGAGAGTGAGAGTGAGTGAGAGTGAGAGTTAGAGTGAGTGAGAGTGAGTGAGAGTGAGAGTGAGAGAGAGTGAGTGAGAGTGAGAGTGAGCGTGAGTGAGAGTGAGAGAGAGCGAGAGTGAAAGTTAGAGAGAGTGAGATTGAGTGAGAGTGAGAGTGAGAGTGAGTGAGAGTGAGAGTGAGAGTGAGAATGAGAGTGAGTGAGAGTGAGTGAGAGTGAGTGAGCATGAGATTGAGAGTGAGAGAGAGTGAGGATGAGTGAGAGTGAGAGTGAGTGAGAGTGAGAGTGAGAGTGCATGAG
>NW_027253790.1:2500-12248 GCF_044704955.1 Pristiophorus japonicus
CGCTGCCCCTCCCCCGAACCCGCTGCCCCTCCCCCCGAACCCGCTGCCCCTCCCCCCCGAACCCGCTGCCCCTCCCCCCCGAACCCGCTGCCCCTCCCCCCCGAACCCGCTGCCCCTCCCCCGAACCCGCTGCCCCTCCCCCGAACCCGCTGCCCCTCCCCCCCGAACCCGCTGCCCCTCCCCCCCGAACCCGCCGCCCCTCCCCCCCGAACCCGCTGCCCCTCCCCCCCGAACCCGCCCCTCCCCCCGAACCCGCTGCCCCTCCCCCCGAACCCGCTGCCCCTTCCCTCCCAACCCGCTGCCCCTCCCCCCCGAACCCGCTGCCCCTCCCCCCCGAACCCGCTGCCCCTTCCCCCCCCGAACCCGCTGCCCCTTCCCCCCCCGAACCCGCTGCCCCCCCCCCCGAACCCGCTGCCCCTCCCCCCGAACCCGCTGCCCCTCCCCCCGAACCCGCTGCCCCTCCCCCCCCCCCGAACCCGCTGCCCCTCCCCCCGAACCCGCTGCCCCTCCCCCCCCCCCGAACCCGCTGCCCCTCCCCCCGAACCCGCTGCCCCCCCCCCCCGAACCCGCTGCCCCTCCCCCCCCGAACCCGCTGCCCCTCCCCCGAACCCGCTGCCCCTCCCCCCGAACCCGCTGCCCCTCCCCCCCCCGAACCCGCTGCCCCTCCCCCCGAACCCGCTGCCCCTCCCCCCGAACCCGCTGCCCCTCCCCCCCCGAACCCGCTGCCCCTCCCCCCGAACCCGCTGCCCCTCCCCCCCCCGAACCCGCTGCCCCTCCCCCGAACCCGCTGCCCCTCCCCCCCCCCGAACCCGCTGCCCCTCCCCCCCCCCGAACCCGCTGCCCCTCCCCCCCCCCGAACCCGCTGCCCCTCCCCCCGAACCCGCTGCCCCTCCCCCCGAACCCGCTGCCCCTCCCCCCGAACCCGCTGCCCCTCCCCCGAACCCGCTGCCCCTCCCCCGAACCCGCTGCCCCTCCCCCGAACCCGCTGCCCCTCCCCCGAACCCGCTGCCCCTCCCCCCCAAACCCGCTGCCCCTCCCCCCCGAACCCGCTGCCCCTCCCCCCCGAACCCGCTGCCCCTCCCCCCGAACCCGCTGCCCCTCCCCCGAACCCGCTGCCCCTCCCCCCCGAACCCGCTGCCCCTCCCCCCGACCCTCCTCCCCGAACCCGCCGCCCCTCCCCCCGACCCTCCTCCCCGAACCCGCTGCCCCTCCCCCCCGAACCCGCCGCCCCTCCCCCCGACCCTCCTCCCCGAACCCGCCGCCCCTCCCCCCCCCGAAGCCGCTACCCCTCCCCCCCGAACCCGCTGCCCCTCCCCCCCCCCGAACCCGCTGCCCCTCCCCCCGAACCCGCTGCCCCTCCCCCCCGAACCCGCTGCCCCTCCCCCCCCCCGAACCCGCTGCCCCTCCCCCCCCCCGAACCCGCTGCCCCTCCCCCCGAACCCGCTGCCCCTCCCCCGAACCCGCTGCCCCTCCCCCGAACCCGCTGCCCCTCCCCCCCGAACCCGCTGCCCCTCCCCCCGACCCTCCCCCCCGAACCCGCTGCCCCTCCCCCCCCCCGAACCCGCTGCCCCTCCCCCGAACCCGCTGCCCCTCCCCCCCGAACCGCTGCCCCTCCCCCCGACCCTCCTCCCCGAACCCGCCGCCCCTCCCCCCCCCGAAGCCGCTACCCCTCCCCCCCGAACCCGCTGCCCCTCCCCCCCCCCCGAACCCGCTGCCCCTTCCCCCCGAACCCGCTGCCCCTCCCCCCGACCCTCCTCCCCGAACCCGCCGCCCCTCCCCCCCCCGAAGCCGCTACCCCTCCCCCCGAACCCGCTGCCCCTCCCCCCCCCCCGAACCCGCTGCCCCTCCCCCCCGAACCCGCTGCCCCTCCCCCCCGAACCCGCTGCCCCTCCCCCGAACCCGCTGCCCCTCCCCCGAACCCGCTGCCCCTCCCCCGAACCCGCTGCCCCTCCCCCGAACCCGCTGCCCCTCCCCCGAACCCGCTGCCCCTCCCCCGAACCCGCTGCCCCTCCCCCGAACCCGCTGCCACTCCCCCCCGAACCCGCTGCCCCTCCCCCCCGAACCCGCTGCCCCTCCCCCCCGAACCCGCTGCCCTCTCCCCCCGAACCCGCTGCCCCTCCCCCCCGAACCCGCTGCCCCTCCCCCCGAACCCGCTGCCCCTCCCCCCGAACCCGCTGCCCCTCCCCCCCGAACCCGCTGTCCCTCCCCCCCCGAACCCGCTGTCCCTCCCCCCCGAACCCGCTGCCCCTCCCCCCCGAACCCGCTGCCCCTCCCCCCCGAACCCGCTGCCCCTCCCCCCCGAACCCGCTGCCCCTCCCCCCCGAACCCGCTGCCCCTCCCCCCGAACCCGCTGCCCCTCCCCCCCGAACCCGCTGCCCCTCCCCCGAACCCGCTGCCCCTCCCCCCGAACCCGCTGCCCCTCCCCCGAACCCGCTGCCCCTCCCCCCGAACCCGCTGCCCCCCCCCGAACCCGCTGTCCCTCCCCCCCGAACCCGCTGCCCCTCCCCCCGAACCCGCTGCCCCTCCCCCCGAACCCGCTGCCCCTCCCCCGAACCCGCTGCCCCTCCCCCGAACCCGCTGCCCCTCCCCCGAACCCGCTGCCCCTCCTCCCCGAACCCGCTGCCCCTCCCCCCGAACCCGCTGCCCCTCCCCCCGAACCCGCTGCCCCTCCCCCCCCGAACCCGCTGGCCCTCCCCCCCGAACCCGCTGTCCCTCCCCCCCGAACCCGCTGTCCCTCCCCCCCGAACCCGCTGTCCCTCCCCCCCGAACCCGCTGCCCCTCCCCCCCGAACCCGCTGCCCCTCCCCCCCGAACCCGCTGCCCCTCCCCCCCGAACCCGCTGCCCCTCCCCCCGAACCCGCTGCCCCTCCCCCCGAACCCGCTGCCCCTCCCCCGAACCCGCTGCCCCTCCTCCCCGAACCCGCTGCCCCTCCCCCCGAACCCGCTGTCCCTCCCCCACCGAACCCGCCCCTCCCCCCGAACCCGCTGCCCCTACCCCCGAACCCGCTGCCCCTCCCCCGAACCCGCTGCCCCTCCTCCCCGAACCCGCTGTCCCTCCCCCACCGAACCCGCCCCTCCCCCCGAACCCGCTGCCCCTACCCCCGAACCCGCTGCCCCTCCCCCGAACCCGCTGCCCCTCCCCACGAACCCGCTGCCCCTCCCCCCGAACCCGCTGTCCCTCCCCCACCGAACCCGCCCCTCCCCACGAACCCGCTGCCCCTCCCCCCGAACCCGCTGCCCCTCCCCCCGAACCCGCTGCCCCTCCCCCCGAACCCGCTGCCCCTCCCCCCGAACCCGCTGCCCCTCCCCCCGAACCCGCTGCCCCTCCCCCCGAACCCGCTGTCCCTCCCCCACCGAACCCGCCCCTCCCCACGAACCCGCTGCCCCTCCCCCCGAACCCGCTGCCCCTCCCCCCGAACCCGCTGCCCCTCCCCCGAACCCGCTGCCCCTCCCCCCGAACCCGCTGCCCCTCCTCCCCGTACCCGCTGTCCCTCCCCCACCGAACCCGCCCCTCCCCCCGAACCCGCTGCCCCTCCCCCCCGAACCCGCTGCCCTCCCCCCGAACCCGCTGTCCCTCCCCACCGAACCCGCTGCCCCTCCCCCCGAACCCGCTGCCCCTCCCCCCGAACCCGCTGCCCCTCCCCCCGAACCCGCTGCCCCTCCCCCCGAACCCGCTGCCCCTCCCCCCCGAACCCGCCGCCCCTCCCCCCCGAACCCGCCGCCCCTCCTCCCCGAACCCGCTGCCCCTCCCCCCCGAACCCGCTGCCCCTCCCCTCCCACCCGAACCCGCTGCCCCTTCCCCCCGGACCCGCTGCCCCTCCCCCCCGAACCCGCTGCCCCTTCCCCCCGAACCCGCTGCCCCTCCCCCCCGAACCCGCTGCCCCTCCCCCCGAACCCGCTGCCCCTCCCCCGAACCCGCTGCCCCTCCCCCCGAACCCGCTGCCCCTCCCCCCGAACCCGCTGCCCCTCCCCCCGAACCCGCTGCCCCTCCCCCGAACCCGCTGCCCCTCCCCCCGAACCCGCTGCCCCTCCCCCGAACCCGCTGCCCCTCCCCCGAACCCGCTGCCCCTCCTCCCCGAACCCGCTGCCCCTCCCCCCGAACCCGCTGCCCCTCCCCCCGAACCCACTGCCCCCCCCGAACCCGCTGTCCCTCCCCCCCCGAACCCGCTGCCCCTCCCCCCGAACCCGCTGCCCCTCCCCCCGAACCCGCTGCCCCTCCCCCGAACCCGCTGCCCCTCCTCCCCGAACCCGCTGCCCCTCCCCCCGAACCCGCTGCCCCTCCCCCCGAACCCGCTGCCCCTCCCCCCGAACCCGCTGCCCCTCCCCCCCGAACCCGCTGTCCCTCCCCCCCGAACCCGCTGTCCCTCCCCCCTGAACCCGCTGCTCCTCCCCCCCGAACCCGCTGCCCCTCCCCCCGAACCCGCTGCCCCTCCCCCCGAACCCGCTGCCCCTCCCCCCGAACCCGCTGCCCCTCCCCCCCGAACCCGCTGCCCCTCCCCCGAACCCGCTGCTCCTCCCCCGAACCCGCTGCCCCTCCTCCCCGAACCCGCTGTCCCTCCCCCACCGAACCCGCCCCTCCCCCCGAACCCGCTGCCCCTACCCCCGAACCCGCTGCCCCTCCCCCGAACCCGCTGCCCCTCCTCCCCGAACCCGCTGTCCCTCCCCCACCGAACCCGCCCCTCCCCCCGAACCCGCTGCCCCTACCCCCGAACCCGCTGCCCCTCCCCCGAACCCGCTGCCCCTCCCCACGAACCCGCTGCCCCTCCCCCCGAACCCGCTGTCCCTCCCCCACCGAACCCGCCCCTCCCCACGAACCCGCTGCCCCTCCCCCCGAACCCGCTGCCCCTCCCCCCGAACCCGCTGCCCCTCCCCCCGAACCCGCTGCCCCTCCCCCCGAACCCGCTGCCCCTCCCCCCGAACCCGCTGCCCCTCCCCCCGAACCCGCTGCCCCTCCTCCCCGTACCCGCTGTCCCTCCCCCACCGAACCCGCCCCTCCCCCCGAACCCGCTGCCCCTCCCCCCGAACCCGCTGCCCCTCCCCCCCGAACCCGCTGCCCCTCCCCCCGAACCCGCTGTCCCTCCCCCACCGAACCCGCCCCTCCCCCCGAACCCGCTGCCCCTCCCCCCGAACCCGCTGCCCCTCCCCCCGAACCCACTGCCCCTCCCCCCGAACCCGCTGCCCCTCCCCCCGAACCCGCTGTCCCTCCCCCACCGAACCCGCCCCTCCCCCCGAACCCGCTGCCCCTCCCCCCGAACCCACTGCCCCTCCCCCCGAACCCGCTGCCCCTCCCCCCGAACCCGCTGCCCCTCCCCCCGAACCCACTGCCCCCCCCCGAACCCGCTGCCCCTCCCCCCGAACCCGCTGCCCCTCCTCCCCGAACCCGCTGTCCCTCCCCCCGAACCCGCTGCCCCTCCCCCCGAACCCGCTGCCCCTCCCCCCGAACCCGCTGCCCCTCCTCCCCGAACCCGCTGCCCCTCCCCCCGAACCCGCTGCCCCTCCTCCCCGAACCCGCTGTCCCTCCCCCCCCGAACCCGCTGCCCCTCCCCCCCCGAACCCGCTGCCCCCCCCCCCCCCCGGCCTAACCTGCGATGGTCCGAGGAAGGTTAAGGCAGATGGCGGGTCAGCAAACAACCCAACACCATAACCCGGGAAGTGTCAGCCATGCCTCACTGGGTAGCACTTTCTCTCTCACTCTCTCCGTCTCTCTCTTTTCCTTTTTCTTTTTCTTTTTCTCTGAGACTAGGGTCCTGAACTTAAGGAAAGGTAACTTCGATGGTATGAGACGTGAATTGGCTAGAATAGACTGGCAAATGATACTTAAAGGGTTGACGGTGGATAGGCAATGGCAAACATTTAAAGATCACATGGATAAACTGCAACAATTGTACATCCCTGTCTGGAGTAAAAATAAAACGGGTAAGGTGGCTCAACCGTGGCTAACAAGGGAAATTAGGGATAGTGTTAAATCCAAGGAAGAGGCAAATAAATTGGCCAGAAAAAGCAGCAAACCTGAGGACTGGGAGAAATTTAGAATTCAGCAGAGGAGGACAAAGGGTTTAAATAGGAGGGGAAAATAGAGTATGAGAGGAAGCTTGCCGGGAACATAAAAACTGACTGTAAAAGCTTCAATAGATATGTGGCGAAAAAGATTAATGAAAACAAACATAGGTCCCTTGCAGTCAGATTCAGGTGAATTTATAATGGGCAACAAAGAAATGGCAGACCAGTTGAACAAATACTTTAGTTCTGTCTTCACAAAGGAAGACACACATAATTTTCCAGAAGTACGAGAGGACCGAGGGTCTAGTGAGAAGGAGGAACTGAAGGATATCCTTATTAGGCGTTAAATTGTGTTAGGGAAATTGATGAGATTGAAGGCCGATAAATCCCCGGGGCCTGATAGTCTGCATCCCAGAGTACTTAAGGAAGTGGCCCTAGAAATAGTGGATGCATTGGTGATCATTTTCCAACAGTCTATCGACTCTGGATCAGTTCCTAAGGACTGGAGGGTAGCTAATGTAACACCACTGTTTTAAAAAGGAGGGAGAGAGAAAGCGGGTAATTATAGACTGGTTAGCCTGACATCAGTCGTGGGGAAAATGTTGGACTCAATTATTAAAGATTAAAAAGCAACGCATTTGGAAAGCAGTGACAGGATCAGTCCAAGTCAGCATGGATTTATGAAAGGGAAATCATGCTTGACAAATCTTCTGGAATTTTTTGAGGATGTAACTAGTAGAGTGGACAAGGGAGAACCAGTGGATGTGGTGTATTTGGACTTTCAAAAGGCTTTTGACAAGGTCCCGCACAAGAGATTGGTGTGCAAAATTAAAGCACATGGTATTGGGGGTAATATACTGACGTGGATAGAGAACTAGTTGGCAGACAGGAAGCAGAGAGACGGGATAAACGGGTTCTTTTCCGAATGGCAGACAGTGACTAGTGGAGTGCCGCAGGGCTCAGTGCTGGGACCCCAGCTATTTACAATATACATTAATGATTTGGATGAGGGAATTGAGTGTAATATCTCCAAGTTTGCGGATGACACTAAGCTGTGTGGCAGTGTGAGCTGTGAGGGGGATGCTAAGAAGCTGCAGGGTGACTTGGACAGGTTAGGTGAGTGAGCAAATGCATGGCAGATGCAGTATAATGTGGATAAATGTGAGGTTATCCACTTTGGGGGCAAAAACGCGAAGACAGAATATTATCTGAATGGTGGCAGATTAGGAAAAGGGGAGGTGCAACGAGACCTGGGTGTCATGGTACATCAGTCATTGAAGGTTGGCATGCAGGTACAGCAGGTGGTGAAGAAGGCAAATGGTATGTTGGCCTTCATAGCGAGAGGATTTGAGTACAGGAGCAGGGAGGTGTTGCTACAGTTGTACAGGGCCTTGGTGAGACCACACCTGGAGTATTGTGTACAGTTTTGGTCTCCTAATCTGAGGAAGGGCGTTCTTGCTATTGAGGGAGTGCAGCGAAGGTTCACCAGACTGATTCCAGGGATGGCTGGACTGACCTATGAGGAGAGACCGGATCAACTGGGCCTTTATACACTGGAGTTTAGAAGGATGAGAGGGGATCTCATCGAAACATATCAGATTCTGATGGGACGGGACAGGTTAGATGCAGGAAGAATGTTCCCGATGTTGGGGAAGTCCAGAACCAGGGGTCACAGTCTAAGGATAAGGGGTAAGCCATTTAGGACCAAGCTGAGGAGAAACTTCTTCACTCAGAGAGTTGTTAACCTGTGGAATTCCCTGCCGCAGAGAGTTGTTGAGGCCAATTCATTGGATATATTCAAAAGGGAGTTAGATATGGCCCTTATGGCTAAAGGGATCAGGGGGTATGGAGAGAAAGCAGGAAAGGGGTAGAGGGAATGATCAGCCATGATCTTATTGAATGGTGGTGCAGGCTCGAAGGGCCGAATGGCCTACTCCTGCACCTATTTTCTATGTTTCTAATGTCGTGGGTTCAAGAGGGGCGGTACTGAGGGAGCGCCGCACTGTCGGAGGGGCGGTACTGAGGGAGCACCGTACTTTCGGAGGGGCAATACTGAGGGAGTGCCGCACTGTCGGAGGGGCTGTACTGAGGGAGCGGGGCGGTACTGAGGGAGTGCCGCACTGTCGGGGGGGCAGTACTGAGGGAGTGCCGCACTGTCGGAGGGGCAGTACTGAGGGAGCGCCGCACTGTCGGAGGGGCAGTACTGAGGGAGTGCCGCACTGTCGGAGGGGCAGTACTGAGGGAGCGCCGCACTGTCGGAGGGGCAGTACTGAGGGAGCGCCGCACTGTCGGAGGGGCAGTACTGAGGGAGCACCGCACTGTCGGAGGGGCAGTACTGAGGGAGCGCCGCACTGTCGGAGGGGCAGTACTGAGGGAGCACCGCACTGTCGGAGGGGCAGTACTGAGGGAGCGCCGCACTGTCGGAGGGGCAGTACTGAGGGAGCGTCGCACTGTCGGAGGGGCAGTACTGAGGGAGTGCCGCACTGTCGGAGGGGCAGTACTGAGGGAGTGCCGCACTGTCGGAGGGGCGGTACTGAGGGAGCGCCGCACTGTCGGAGGGGCAGTACTGAGGGAGTGCCGCACTGTCGGAGGGGCAGTACTGAGGGAGCGCCGCACTGTCGGAGGGGCAGTACTGAGGGAGCGCCGCACTGTCGGAGGGGCGGTACTGAGGGAGCGGGGCGGTACTGAGGGAGCGGGGCAGTACTGTGTGTACATTGCTGTGTGTACATTTTGCCTGCCCCGTAGCCGCGTTTCCCACATTACAACAGTGACTACAGTTGAGAAGTACTTCATTGGCTGTGAAGCACTTTGGAACATCCCGAGGGGGTGAATGATGCTGTATAAATGGGAGTTGTTCAGAGAACGGGGAAACAGGATGTGTTTTATGTGGGGCATGGCTCAGTTTGTCAGTAAAGCCCCAACCTCGGTGTCAATGAAGTACTCGCCCCTGTCCTGCACTAATCCGTGTCTCTCTTCCTCCCACAGCCGAGCCAAGGATCCGCCGCAGAGCCCAGGTATGAACCAGGTGTGGGACCAAGCCGGAGGGGCTGGCCATGCAGCCAGCAGAGTCCAGCCTTGGGGCGGGGGGAGGGAATCGAGGGGAGTCGGGCGGGGGAATCGAGGGGAGATGGGCGGGGGAATCGAGGGGGAGACGGGCGGGGGAATCGAGGGGGAGACGGGCGGGGGAATCGAGGGGGAGACGGGCGGGGGAATCGAGGGGGAGACGGGGCGGGGGGAATCGAGGGGGAGATGGGCGGGGTGGGGTTTTGAGGCGATGGCCAAGGTGGGGGAGGGGTGTGTGGGATGGGGGAGGGGGGGACAGGGCTTTGGGAGGTGGGGCGGGGGACAGGTGAGTCTGGGTTTGGGGGGGGGGGGGGCAGGGGAGGGCCGGAGGTATGAGGCCAGGGGGGAGAGGGGGCGTGGGAGGGGACAGGGGGGAGGGCCGGGGGGGAGAGGGGGAGGGCCGGAGGTAAGGGACCGGGGGGGGAGGGGGAGGGCCGGAGGTGGGGGGAGGGGAGGGCCAGAGGTATGGTGCCGGGGGGAGGAGGAGGGCCGGGGGAGGGGGAGGGCCGGAGGTAAGGGACCGGGGGGGGAGGGGGAGGGCCGGAGGTATGGGACCGGGGGGGGGAGGGGGAGGGCCGGAGGTATGGGGCCGGGTGGGAGAGGAGGAAGGCCGGGGGAGGGGGAGGGCCGGAGGTTATGGGGCTGGGGGGGGGAGGGGGAGGGCCGGGAGGTGGGGGAGGGGGAGG
>NW_027253791.1:0-12248 GCF_044704955.1 Pristiophorus japonicus
GTGGTGGGGTTTGGGGAGATAGCGAGGTGGAGTTTGGTGGGGGGGGATAGTGAGGTGGGGTTTGGGGGTATAGTGAGGTGGGGTTTGGGGGGGGTATAGTGAGGTGGGGTTTGGGGGTATAGTGAGGTGGGGTTTGGGGGGATAGTGAGGTGGGGTTTGGGGGTATAGTGAGGTGGGGTTTGGGGGTATAGTGAGGTGGGGTTTGGGGGGGGGTATAGTGAGGTGGGGTTTGGGGGTATAGTGAGGTGGGGTTTGGGGGTATAGTGAGGTGGGGTTTGGGGGATATAGTGAGGTGGGGTTTGGGGGGGGGGGGGATAGTGAGGTGGGGTTTGGGGGGGGGGGATAGTGAGGTGGGGTTTGGGGAGATAGCGAGGTGGGGTTTGGGGAGATAGCAAGGTGGGGTTTGGGGGGGGGGATAGTGAGGTGGGGTTTGGGGGTATAGTGAGGTGGGGTTTTGGGGTATAGTGAGTGGGGTTTGGGGGGGTATAGTGAGGTGGGGTTTGGGGGGGGGTATAGTGAGGTGGGGTTTGGGGTATAGTGAGGTGGGGTTTGGGGGTATAGTGAGGTGGGGTTTGGGGGGGGTATAGTGAGGTGGGGTTTGGGGGTACAGTGAGGTGGGGTTTGGGGGTATAGTGAGGTGGGGTTTGGGGGTATAGTGAGGTGGGGGTTTGGGGGGTATAGTGAGGTGGGGTTTGGGGGGGGGGGATAGTGAGGTGGGGTTTGGGGTGATAGTGAGGTGGAGTTTGGGGTGATAGTGAGGTGGGGTTTGGGGGGGGATAGTGAGGTGGGTTTGGTGGGGGGGATAGTGAGGTGGGGTTGGGGGGGGTGGGTAGTGAGGTGGGGGTTGTGGGGGGGGGAGATAGTGAGGTGGGGTTTGGGGGGGGATATCGCGGGGTGGAGTTTGGGGATATAGTGAGGTGGGTTTTGGCGGGACAGTGAGGTGGGGTTTGAGGGGGGGATAGTGAGGTGGGGTTTGGTGGGGGGGATAGTGAGGTGGTGTTGGGGGGGGGATAGTGAGGTGGGGTTTGGGGGGGGGGGGATAGTGAGGTGGGGTTTGGGGGGGGGGGGGATAGTGAGGTGGGGTTTGGGGATATAGTGAGGTGGGGTTTGGGGGGGATATCGCGGGGTGGGTTTTGGGGGGATAGTGAGGTGGGGTTGGGGGTGATAGTGAGGTGGGGTTTGGGGGGCATAGTGAGGTGGGGTTTGGGGGTGATAGTGAGGTGGGGTTTGGGGGGCATAGTGAGGTGGGGTTTGGGGGGGGGGGGGGGATAGTGAGGTGGTGTTGGGGGGGGGATAGTGAGGTGGGGTTTGGGGATATAGTGAGGTGGGGTTGGGGGGATATCGCGGGGTGGGTTTTGGGGGGATAGTGAGGTGGGGTTTGGGGGTGATAGTGAGGTGGGGTTTGGGGGGCATAGTGAGGTGGGGTTTGGGGGGGGATAGTGAGGTGGGGTTTGGGGATATAGTGAGGTGGGGTTTGGGGATATAGCGAGGTGGGTTTTGGGGGGATAGTGAGGTGGGGTTTGGGGGGGATAGTGAGGTGGGGTTTGGGGGGATAGTGAGGTGGGGTTTGGGGGGCGGATAGTGAGGTGGGGTTTGGGGGGGGGAGGATAGTGAGGTGGGGTTTGGGGGAAGATAGTGAGGTGGGGTTTGGGGGGGGGGATAGTGAGGTGGGGTTTGGGGGGGGGATAGTGAGGTGGGGTTTGGGGGGGGATAGTGAGGTGGGGTTTGGGGGGGGATAGTGAGGTGGGGTTTGGGGGGGGATAGTGAGGTGGGGTTTGGGGGGATAGTGAGGTGGGGTTTGGGGGGGGGGATAGTGAGGTGGGGTTTGGGGGGGGGGGATAGTGAGGTGGGGTTTGGGGGAAGATAGTGAGTTGGGGTTTGGGGGGGGGGATACTGAGTTGGGGTTTGGGGGGTGGGATAGTGAGGTGGGGTTTGGGGGGGGGGGGGGATAGTGAGGTGGGTAGGTGGGGTTGAAGCTGAGAAACTATTCCCTCTGGTGGGGGGAGTCCAGAACAAGGGAACATAACCTATACATTAGAGCCCGTCCGTTCCCGGTGATGTTGGGGAGCACGTCACATGAAGGGCAGTGGGTATCTGGAACTCTCCCCCACCGGCTATAGGGGCCGGGGTCAATGGGAGCTGTCAGGACTGAGCCTGGTGCTGGGTATCGAGGGACACCCAGCAAAGGCAAGGAGATGGAGCTCAGGATCTCATTGAATGGCGGAGCAGGCTCAAGGGGCCGAATGGTCTCCTCCCGTTATGTTCTAGAAGGTTCTGAACTTGCTGTAAACGTGCGTTACGCCGCGGCACGATCGGATGCAATCTTGGAATGTATTTGTTCATTTAATCTTTAATAAACCTCCGAGTGTTGGGCGCGGGATTCATTCTTGGCACAGACACAGGTTTGCAACCTGTCCCGATTACTGACATCCCTATTGCAAACAGCACTTTCCTGGGGTTTCAAACCTCTCCCGCTGCCCTTCCCCTCCCGACCCCATCCCCACTGCAAGTCTTCGCAACACCTTGGCTATCTGCATGTTCCTTAAAAGTCTTCTCATTGCTTCGGCAAAATGATCTTTCATATCATTGCATCTATTGAGCAGTTTGCAGGTTATTCAACTCATTGATGTCTCCCTGTCACGGTGACATCTGCTCTCCAAATCACAAAACCTCATCTATCATAAAAGTATGAGTATTAGGAGCAGGAGTCGGCCATTCGGCCCCTCGAGCCTGCTCCGCCATTCAATGAGATCACGGCTGATCTTCGACCTCAACTCCACTTTCCCGCCCGATCCTCAGATCCTTCAATTCCCTTAATATCTAAAACAATTCCGTCCCTAGTGCTGTACAGGCGGGGTCTCTTTTCTCTTGAACAAAGGCTGAGGGGTGATCTAATAGAGGTATTTAAAATTATGAAATGGAGTGGATGCAGAGAGAGTGTCTCCACTTGTGGGGAAGATATAACTAGAGGCCATCAATATAAGACAGTCACCCAGAAATCCAATGGGGAATTCAGGAGAAACTTCTTTACCCAGAGAGCGGTGAGAATGTGGAACTCGCTGCCACAGGGAGGGGTTGAGGCGAATAGTATCGATGTATTTAAGGGGAGGCTGGACAAGGATATGAGAGAGAAGGGAATAGAGGGTTATGCTGATAAATTTAGATGAGGAAAGACGGGAGGAGGCTCGAGTGGAGCATAAACGCCGGCAGGGACTGGTTGGGCCGAACGGCCTGTTTCTGGGCCGTATATCCCGTGTAATTTTCAGATGCCAACACACTAATCTGTGTATTTCCAGCAATTTGAAGAATTTATCTCAAGTCTCGATTTGCGCGCTTGAACACGCAGAGAAAATAAACCACAACCGTGGAGCTTGTTTTAGGAACATGAACATTTATTTATTCCGAATTCCCAAAGCTCGCCACAAGTGCTGGGTGCCTGCATACAATAATGCAAATTCAACAAAAAAAACATTGCAAGAACAGCAAACAAATCTCAACGTACATTTCCCATTGCTAATCATCTTTACATAAAAAGTGTTACAAAGAAATCCGGGAATGAGGGAGGGAGGGGGAATCATAAGTTCAAGCTGCATTCATCAGGAGGACTGGATTTAAACATGAATTAAACTTGATTTTTCACACTTTGAGACCATTTCAAAAGTTCAGCGACTCCATTTCCCGTTCCTGCATGGACTATATTGGTGATTGGAACCGGACTGATAGCTAATGTCAAGCCTTCGCCCATGATCCAGCCCACAGGTGCTGGTGCACTCTCCAGTCCCCCTGCCTTGAGAGGCCGTGAGTCTCTGCAGGCTATTCGAATATGGAATGCATCACAATAGGGCCCAGTTCCCTCTCGCCTGGTATCCACACATATTTCCCAGTGGGAGGGGTGGTGGCTCCAGATAGTAATGAGAAGCTGGTACCCTGGCTGATTCCGCTCCCCCACACATACCACTCCACTCTCCCGCCCAGGGGACGTGAAGTCAGTTGGATCATACGAACAATGGCGGACAGGTAAAGACCATCCAGTCCATCGAGCCAGTCCCTCACCTCGAGTGCAGTCCAGGTCGCGATCAACTCACTCAGCAACCGACCCAGAGAGTCCAACCTGGGATCTTCCCAACGCGTCCTTCTCTGGGACCTCACTGCGAGGTGCTCAAGGGACCGAGGAGACCAACTCCAGCGACCCTGGCTCCGCTGGACAAACGCGAGGCGGGGGGGGCAGGATAATGGCTCGCGGTCTCACATTGCCCCCCTAGCGACTGAAGATTCATTCAATCGCTCAGTGAGATACGTCTCCACAAGAGATCCAGCCCGTGTCTGGTGGACAGACGGTCTGAAGAATAAGACTTGCTCCACCCAAGGACTTTCACTGGGACCCAACTCCCCAGTTTGAGACCCCGCGGGTCTGCCCCCATCAACTGACAGACCTCCTCGCCCGCTGCCTGCCCCAACGTGACTTTCCATTAAATGAAACCTCCGACTGAGCAGTCAGCAGTTTGACGGGGCCCACTGTTGGTGTTCAACACCTTGGAATGTTCCAGTAACTCAAAGACCGCGAGCTGGATTCTGGCACATCACGGACACCCGCGGTGCGTCAGGAAAACCCGCCCCGATTGGTCGGTTTTGGATAGATGCAGATTATTGGGGCGACACTCCTACACGGACCTCCCCCAAGCTGGACGTTCCCCCCCACCCCCCCCCCGGCCTCGCTCCCCGAGCGAGGGGCTCAATCATCGCCTGCACCCCCCCCACCCCACACCACCCCCCTCCTCACTGCCGGAGTGGGAGCAAGGGCGGGGGAGGGGCGATCCACGCATCAACCCAATAGTGCGGAGACAACGGGGGAATCACGGAGAGAGAAGCACCGACAGTGCAGGCCAGAACCTCCCAACGGCCCAGGAACACCAGCCTTTACATCAGGGGAGGAAGTCACTGTTCATGTTGTAATACGTAAAACACACGTGTAGAAGCTCAAATAGGTGTCCGTGTCTGCCTCCGTTCTGTCTTCCTCCCCTTCCCAAAGGTCTGCCTTAGATTAACATTCTCGCTTTTCCAACCAGTCATGATTTTCTCACGGCACACTGGCCAGTCCCGGGCCGGGAATTATCCGTGCCCGTGCAGGGAGGGGGGGGGCGGGGGAACAGAAACGCCGCGAGCCCCGAGCTCAGCGCTGACCTCGAACTGGAAGATGTGGGAAAGTACTTGGAGCTTTGGGTATCGGGAAGGGGGCCATTGCTGTACCACCCCGGCCTGGAACCTCGCCGACCTCGAGGCGAGCGGTGAGAATGACCATGATGTCCGCGGACTCTGCCACAACAGCTCCACTCAGACATCGCAAGAATTAGGAGCAGGAGTCGGCCATTCGGCCCCTCGAGCCTGCTCCACCATTCAATAAGATCATGGCTGATCCGATCATGGACTCAGCTCCACTTCCCTGCCCGCTCCCCATAACCATCGACTCCCTTATCGCTCAAAAATCTGTCTATCTCCACCTTAAATATATTCAATGACCCAGCTTCCACAGCTCTCTGGGGCAGAGAATTCCACAGATTTACAACCCTCAGAGAAGAAATTCCTCCTCATCTCAGTTTTAAATATACTGAACGACTCAAGCTTTCACAGCTCTCAGTCCTCCCCCGCAACCCCCTCCCCCCTGCACAACCCAACATCAGGAAACTGAACAGAATTGCCCAGAAGATTCCCACAATCTGGGTAAAATATCCCGGAACGCCGCAGGTTGAAAGGGAAACGGGCCCTGTTGTGCCCCGGGTAACCCAGGTGGAATTATTCCCGTCCCAACACAGCGCCGGGCAGGTAAAGGGGGCGGTCTGTAACCAAGTCCCACATCTCGATTGTCATTTTAATCAACAGACACAAAAGCAAACTAGAACCTTAAGTGAGCCAATCAGCGACTGGTTGGCACGCTCTAACTACACAACGGGGCAGTCTAACACACACACACACACACAGATAGTCCCTCCCCACAGCAACACACACTCCCCAATTCGATCAGACATCACTCCGCACCACCACAAGTTCAACAAAACCAGACGTTTTTAAATTCGATTCACAACACCCGTACACTACTTCACCCTTAAAGGGACTTGCATTTATATAGCGCCTTTCGCCTCGGGTCATCCCAAAGCGCTTTACAGCCAATGAAGTACTTTTTTGAAGTGTGGTCACTGTTGTAATGTGGGAAACGCGGCAGACAATTTGCTCATAGCAAGCTCCCACACACAGCAATGTGATAATGACCAGATAATCTGTTTTAGTGATGTTGATTGAGGGATAAATATTAGCCCCAGGACACCGGGGAGAACTCCCCTGCTCTTCTTCAAAATAGTGCCATGGGATCTTTAACGTCCACCTGAGAGAGCAGACGGGGCCTCAGTTTAACGTCTCATCCGAAAGACGGCACCTCCGACAGTGCAATGCTCCCTCAGTACTGCCCCTCCGACAGTGCAGCGCTCCCTCAGTACTGCCCCTCCGACAGTGTGACGCTCCCTCAGTACTGCCCCTCCGACAATGCGGCGCTCCCTCAGTACTGCCCCTCCAACAGTGCTGCGCTCCCTCAGTACTGCCCCACCAACAGTGCAGCGCTCCCTCAGTACTGCCCCTCCGACAATGCGGCGCTCCCTCAGTACTGCCCCTCCGACAATGCGGCGCTCCCTCAGTACTGCCCCTCCGACAATGCGGCGCTCCCTCAGTACTGCCCCTCCAACAGTGCGGTGCTCCCTCGGTCCCCTAGTACTTCCAGAAGGTTATTTGTGTCTTCCTTCGTGAAGACAGAACCAAAGTATTTGTTCAACTGGTCCGCCATTCCTTTGTTCCCCATTATAAATTCACCTGAATCTGACTGCAAGGGACCTGTTTGTCTTGACTAAACTTTTTCTCTTCACATATCTATAGAAGTTTTTGCAGTTGTACAGGGCCTTGGTGAGGCCACACCTGGAGTATTGTGTACAGTTTTGGTCTCCTAATCTGAGGAAGGACATTCTTGCTATTGAGGGAGTGCAGCGAAGGTTCACCAGACTGATTCCCGGGATGGCAGGACTGACATATGAGGAGAGACTGGATCGACTGGGCTTGTATTCACTGGAGTTTAGAAGAATGAGAGGGGATCTCATAGAAACATATAAACGGGACGGGACAGGTTAGATGTAGGAAGAATGTTCCCAATGTTGGGGAAGTCCAGAACCAGGGGTCATAGTCCAAGGATAAGGGGTAAGACATTTAGGACCGAGATGAGGAGAAACTTCTTCACTCAGAGAGTTGTGAACCTGTGGAATTCCCTGCCGCAGAGAGTTGTTGAGGCCAGTTCATTGGATATATTCAAGAGGGAGTTAGATGTGGCCCTTACAGCTAAAGGGATCAAGGGGTATGGAGAGAAAGCAGGAAAGGGATACTGAGGGAATGATCAGCCATGATCTTATTGAATGGTGGTGCAGGCTCGAGGGGCCGAATGGCCGACTCCTGCACCTATTTTCTATGTTTCAATGTCTCAGTACTGCCCCTCCGACAGTGCGGCGCTCCCTCAGTACTGCCCCTCCGACAGTGCGGCGCTCCCTCAGTACTGCCCCTCCGACAGTGCGGCGCTCCCTCAGTACTGCCCCTCCGACAGTGCGGCGCTCCCTCAGTACTGCCCCTCCGACAGTGCGGCACTCCCTCAGTACTGCCCCTCCGACAGTGCAGCACTCCCTCAGTACGGCACTCCCTCAGTACCGCCCCTCCGACAGTGCGGCACTCCCTCAGTACCGCCCCTCCGACAGTGCAGCGCTCCCTCAGTACCGCCCCTCCGACAGTGCGGCGCTCCCTCAGTACTGCCACTCCTACAGTGCGGCGCTCCCTCAGTACTGCCCCTCCGACAGTGCGGCGCTCCCTCAGTACTGCCCCTCCGACAGTGCGGCTCTCCCTCAGTACTGCCCCTCCGACAGTGCAGCACTCCCTCAGTACGGCACTCCCTCAGTACCGCCCCTCCGACAGTGCGGCACTCACTCAGTACCGCCCCTCCGACAGTGCAGCGCTCCCTCAGTACCGCCCCTCCGACAGTGCAGCGCTCCCTCAGTACTGCCCCTCCGACAGTGCAGCGCTCCCTCAGTACTGCCCCTCCGACAGTGCGGCTCTCCCACAGCACTGCCCCTCCGACAGTGCAGCAGTCCCTCAGTACTGCCCCTCCGACAGTGCGGCGCTCCCTCAGTACTGCCCCTCCGACAGTGCGGCACTCCCTCAGTACTGCCCCTCCGACAGTGCGGCTCTCCCACAGCACTGCCCCTCCGACAGTGCGGCGCTCCCTCAGTACTGCCCCTCCGACAGTGCGGCGCTCGCTCAGTACTGCCCCTCCGACAGTGCGGCGCTCGCTCAGTACTGCCCCTCCGACAGTGCGGCGCTCCCTCAGTACTGCCCCTCCGACAGTGCGGCGCTCCCTCAGTACTGCCCCTCCGACAGTGCGGCTCTCCCACAGCACTGCCCCTCCGACAGTGCGGCGCTCCCTCAGTACTGCCCCTCCGACAGTGCGGCTCTCCCTCAGTACTGCCCCTCAGTACGGCAAGACCTCACCGAGTGAAGGACCTGCCTTCAGAACTGGGCAGCAGCTCATGAAACTTTACTCTCCTTCAAGTTCAAGCGAGATGAGATCGCACTGGAGAAGGTGCAGAGGAGATTTACGAGGATGTTGCCTGGACTGGAGAATTTTAGCGATGAGGAAAGATTGGATAGGCTGGGGTTGTTTTCTTTGGAACAGAGGAGGCTGAGGGGAGATTTGATTGAGGTGCATAAAATGATGAGGGGCCTGGATAGAGTGGATAGGAAGGACCTGTTTCCCTTGGCAGAGGGGTCAACAACCAGGGGGCATAGATTTAAAGTAATTGGTGGGAGGTTTAGAGGAGGATTTGAGGGGAAATGTCTTCACCCAGAGGGTGGTGGGGGTCTGGAACTCACTGCCTGAAAGGGTGGTAGAGGCAGAAACCCTCACCATATTTAAAAAGTACCTGGATGTGCACCTGAAGTGCCGTAACCTACAGGGCTACGGACTGAGAGCTGGAAAGTGGGATTAGGCTGGGTAGCTCTTTGTCGGCCGGCGCGGACACGATGGGCCGAATGGCCTCCTTCCGTGCTGTAAATTTCTATCAATCTCTGATTTCTATAAGTAGGTATCTTCTCAACTAAACAAGCCGAAACTAAACGTTCTTGTGACACAGAAGTTGCCACCAGCCAATAGGCTGCAAAGCCGCAGCTTAACACAGCAACCCGCTCCCCGCACTCACTGCACCAGCGCAGGATCCTCTGACTGCTGCATAGTGTCCTTCACAACCTCGGGATCTCCCAAAGCACTTTACAGCCAATGAAGTACTTTTAGAGTGTAGTCACTGTTGTAATGTGGGAAACGCAGCAAGCTCCCACACACAGCAATGTGATAATGACCCAGATCATCTGTTTTTTTATAAACTGATCGGTTGAAGGATAAATATTGGCCCCAGGACACCGGGGAGAACTCCCCTGTTCTTCTTCGAAATAGTGCCACGGGATGTTTTACATCCACCTGAGAGAGCAGACAGGGCCTCGGTTTAGCGTCTCATCCGAAAGACAGCACCTCCGACAGTGCGGCGCTCCCTCAGTACTGCCCCTCCGACAGTGCAGCACTCCCTCAGTACTGCCCCTCCGACAGTGCGGCGCTCCCTCAGCACTGCCCCTCCGACAGTGCGGCGCTCCCTCAGCACTGCCCCTCCGACAGTGCGGCGCTCCCTCAGCACTGCCCCTCCGACAGTGCGCCGCTCCCTCAGCACTGCCCCTCCGACAGTGCGGCGCTCCCTCAGCACTGCCCCTCCGACAGTGCGGCGCTCCCTCAGCACTGCCCCTCCGACAGTGCGGCGCTCCTCAGTACTGGCCCTCCGACAGTGCAGCACTCCCTCAGTACTAGCGCTGGGAGTGTCAGTCTAGATTGGGTGGCATGGGTCTTGAACCCATGAGCTTCAGACTCAGGGGTCAAGGTTCGAACGCTGAGCCAAGGTGAATACCTACTGCAGCTCCAGGTTGACCAAAGGCTCTGCCCCAGAGCAATCCGAGAGAGCTTCCATCTTTGGAGACTGGACGTAGGGGAGGGGGCAGCGAAGACAAAGGATAATGGCAGCTCACTGGACAATCACATCTTTCATCGCAAACACCAATCTACACCCCTTGTCCCCAACACAAGTCCGAGATCAGATATATTCTGGGAGAGGAGGACAGGGACTTTGGGGTCAGGTAGGGAATTCCCGAGTTCAGCCACTCCGCTGGGTCAAGACACCCAACGGTGGCCAGTGCCGATCACAGGGGGGGAGGGGGGAGCGGTCAGATCTGGCCATCTCCCACCACCCTTTGGCCAATCACAAGCCCAGGGGCCAAGCAAGGAGTTGCACCTTATTTATGGCCCAGAAACGTCGGGGGGGGGGGGGGGGGGGGGGGGGTAAGTGGCTCAAACATCCCGAGCTGCAGCAAACGTGACACCCCCCCAAATCCCCTCCCCTCACCCACTGGCCCTTCAGACACACAAACCAGAAACACAATTAATAAACCACATCGGTTTCACCAAACATGCCACTACATATATTTTTTTTTTGTTGTAAAAATCAACTATTAACACCAACCACCGAGCAATTCTGCAAAATGTTGTCCTAACCAATTCATCTCTATATAATTCACACGAAACAAGGTCCCTACCAACGACTCAACCTCTCTGGACACTGCCACATTTACACTTTATACATTTTCAGGGGAGGGAGCTCACTGGGGTCGTTTTTTTATCCGTTCCCGGGATGTGGGCGTCGCTGGCCAGGCCGGCATTTATTGCCCATCCCTAATTGCCCCTCGGGAAGGTGGTGGTGAGCCGCCTTCTTGAACCGCTGCAGTCCGTGTGGTGAAGGTGCTCCCACAGTGCTGTTAGGGAGGGAGTTCCAGGATTGTGACCCAGCGACGATGAAGGAACGGCCGATATATTTCCCAGTCGGGATGGTGTGTGATTGGGAGGTCATTCTCATTCGACTGGGAGATGAAATGGGTCAATCCACCTGGGGGGGGGGGGGGGGGGAAAGAGAGAGAGAGAGAGAGAGAGAGAGAGAGGGGGGCAGACAAGATCGGCCACAAAGGGAAACTCTTGCGCTCGAAGTTCCCTCAATTCTCCGTACATTAAGTGCTTCAGCGCGCAAGTGAATTAAGCGCCATCGATTCAGTGAGGGGCACGGGTGGTGGGAGAGGGACTCGGTCCCACTCAGAGAGGGGGGTCTGGGCAGCAGAGTTAGACAGAGCTCCCACCGCTCCGTCTCGAACTCCCCGCGACACAACAACCCCTCTGCCCGCCCCACTCTCTCCATCCAACCATCTCCGGGATCTTCCCCGAGCGATGGGACAGCTTAAAGGGGCAAGTTTTGCACCGTGGGAAACTGGTTCGAGACCGGGGCCCGTTCACTCAGCTCTCTCAACACCGGCTCGACGCGCAATGGCCCTCGCTCGCGCTCTTGCTCGCCGGCACGCTTCAGAATCTCAGTAAAACCAAGCAGCAGCCACAGAATCCAAGTCACGGAGCAACACAGCCCCGCCCAGGGGGGCTTCTCTACCTCGGAGTGAGGGGGGGGGGTGGGGAACCCAACCAGGGTCCTCGCACACCAACAGCTCCCGGCTTCCAGGTCAGATAAAGAACGGGATTACAGGGCGCGGGGGAGAAGGGCCAAGAGACGATGTTCCAGCCGCCAGGAGCGGGGGTCTTCCCCGCCCACCGGGAATGGAGGGGCCTATTGACTCTACAATCCAATCAGATCTCCGAGGGGCGATGCTGTCCAACATCCGATGGTTTGTTTCGGAGACTCTGAAGCCACGCTCTCCTAATCTGATCTAGACAGCCGGCCCTGGACATCTCATCATCCCACCCAGCGAGGGCAATCGCAGAACGTCACAGCTCAGGATGTGGCCATTTGCCCACCATGGCTGTGCCGGACGGTTAAATGCAGCCTCCAATTCTCCGCCATCGACACAGTGATTATACTGCCTTCCAAGAATGTAGCAATGATGCTCATTTGACCCTTGACACCCCACAAACCCCCCCCCGCCAGCCCCGACAAATGCCGTAACTCCCCCTCTGACTGGTCCCTCGGTCTTTCCGCTATGGCGGAGAACAAAGGCGGGATCGGCCTCCTCTCCGCGTTCTAGCGCTCCGGCAGCGGGTTGGAAGTTAAGTGGCCGCAGGAAGAATGTCCCTCGGGGTCTGTACC
>NW_027253792.1:0-12246 GCF_044704955.1 Pristiophorus japonicus
GTGAGTGAGAGTGAGCGAGAGTGAGTGTGAATGAGAGTGAGTGTGAGTGAGAGTGAGTGAGAGTGAGAGTGAGTGTGAGTGAGTGAGTTTGAGTGAGAGTGAGTGTGAGTGAGTGAGTGTGAGTGAGTGTGAGTGAGTGTGAATGTGTGTGATTGTGAGCGAGTATGAATGAGTGTGAGTGAGAGTGAGTGAGAGTGAATGAGAGTGAGTGAGAGTGAGTGAGAGTGAGTGTGAGTGAGAGTGAGTCAGTGTGAATGTGAGTGAGTGTGAGTGAAAGTGAGTGAGAGTGAGTGATTGTGAGTGAGTGTGAGTGAGAGTGAGTGAGAGTGAGTGAGAGTGCATGAGTGTGAGTGAATGTATGTGAGAGTGAGTGAGAGTGAGTGAGAATGAGTGAGCGTGAGTGTGAGTGAGAGTGAGTGAGAATGAGTGAGAGTGAGTGAGAGTGAGTGAGTGTGAGTAAGTGAGTGAGTGTGAGTGTGAGTGAGAGTGAGAGTGAGAGTGAGTGAGTATGTGAGTGAGAATGAGTTAGTGTGAGTGAGTGAGAGTGAGTGTGAGTGGAGTGAGTGAGTGTGTGTGAATGTGAGTGTGCGTGAGTGTGAGTGTGTGAGTGAGTGAGAGTCTGTGAGTGTGAGTGATTGTGAGTGTGAATGAGAGTGAGTGACTGCGTGAGTGTGAGTGAGAGTGAGTGAGAGTGAGTGAGAACGAGTGTGTGTGAGTGAGTGTGAGTGCGTGTGATTGAGTGAGCGTGAGAGTGAGTGAGAGTGTGTGAGAGTGAGTGAGAGTGAGTGAGTGTGAGTGTGAGTGAGATTGAGTGAGTGTGAGTGAGAATGAGTGAGAGTGAGTGTGAGTGAGAGTGAGTGAGTGTGAGTGTGAGTGAGAGTGAGTGAGAGTGAGTGAGAGTGAGAGTGAGATTGAGTGAGTGTGAGTGAGAATGAGTGAGAGTGAGTGTGAGTTAGTGTGATTGAAAGTGAGAGTGAGTGAGAGTGAGTGATTGTGAGTGAGTGAGATTGAGTGAGAGTGAATGAGAGTGAGTGAGAGTGAGTGAGTGTGAGTGAGTGTGAGTGAGAGTGAGTGTGAGTGAGAGTGAGTGAGAGTGAGTGAGAATGAGAGTGAGTGAGTGAGAATGAGAGTGAGTGAGATTGAATGAGTGTGAGTGAGATTGAGTGTGAGTGTGAGTGAGTGTGAGTGTGAGTGAGTGTGAGTGTGAGTGAGAGTGAGAGTGAGTGAGCGTGAGTGAGTGTGAGTGAGTGAGAGTGAGTGAGAGTGAGTGAGAGTGAGTGAGCGTGAGTGTGAGTGAGGGTGAGTGACTGCGAGTGAGTGTGAGTGTGAGTGTGAGTGAGAGTGAGCGAGAGTGAGTGTGAATGAGAGTGAGTGTGAGTGAGAGTGAGTGAGAGTGAGAGTGAGTGTGAGTGAGTGAGTTTGAGTGAGAGTGAGTGTGAGTGAGTGAGTGTGAGTGAGTGTGAGTGAGTGTGAATGTGTGTGATTGTGAGCGAGTATGAATGAGTGTGAGTGAGAGTGAGTGAGAGTGAATGAGAGTGAGTGAGAGTGAGTGAGAGTGAGTGTGAGTGAGAGTGAGTCAGTGTGAATGTGAGTGAGTGTGAGTGAAAGTGAGTGAGAGTGAGTGATTGTGAGTGAGTGTGAGTGAGAGTGAGTGAGAGTGAGTGAGAGTGCATGAGTGTGAGTGAATGTATGTGAGAGTGAGTGAGAGTGAGTGAGAATGAGTGAGCGTGAGTGTGAGTGAGAGTGAGTGAGAATGAGTGAGAGTGAGTGAGAGTGAGTGAGTGTGAGTAAGTGAGTGAGTGTGAGTGTGAGTGAGAGTGAGAGTGAGAGTGAGTGAGTATGTGAGTGAGAATGAATTAGTGTGAGTGAGTGAGAGTGAGTGTGAGTGAGAGTGAGTGAGTGTGAATGTGAGTGTGAGTGAGTGTGAGTGTGTGAGTGAGTGAGAGTGAGTGAGAGTGAGTGTGAGTGAGATTGAGTGAGTGTGAGTGAGAATGAGTGAATGTGAGAGTGAGTGAGAGTGAGTGAGAGTCAGTGAGTGTGAATGAGTGTGTGTTCGGTGAGGGCCAGAGTGAGTGAGAGTGAGTGAGAGTGAGTGAGTGTGAGTGAGAGTGAGTGAGAGAGAATGAGTGTGAGTGAGTGTGAGTGAGAGTGAGTGAGAGTCTGTGAGTGTGAGTGATTGTGAGTGTGAATGAGAGTGAGTGACTGCGTGAGTGTGAGTGAGAGTGAGTGAGAGTGAGTGAGAACGAGTGTGTGTGAGTGAGTGTGAGTGCGTGTGATTGAGTGAGCGTGAGAGTGAGTGAGAGTGTGTGAGAGTGAGTGAGAGTGAGTGAGTGTGAGTGTGAGTGAGATTGAGTGAGTGTGAGTGAGAATGAGTGAGAGTGAGTGTGAGTGAGAGTGAGTGAGTGTGAGTGTGAGTGAGAGTGAGTGAGAGTGAGTGAGAGTGAGAGTGAGATTGAGTGAGTGTGAGTGAGAATGAGTGAGAGTGAGTGTGAGTTAGTGTGATTGAAAGTGAGAGTGAGTGAGAGTGAGTGATTGTGAGTGAGTGAGATTGAGTGAGAGTGAATGAGAGTGAGTGAGAGTGAGTGAGTGTGAGTGAGTGTGAGTGAGAGTGAGTGTGAGTGAGAGTGAGTGAGAGTGAGTGAGAATGAGAGTGAGTGAGTGAGAATGAGAGTGAGTGAGATTGAATGAGTGTGAGTGAGAGTGAGTGTGAGTGTGAGTGAGTGTGAGTGTGAGTGAGTGTGAGTGTGAGTGAGAGTGAGAGTAAGTGAGAGTGAGTGAGAGTGAGTGAGCGTGAGTGTGAGTGAGGGTGAGTGACTGCGAGTGAGTGTGAGTGTGAGTGTGAGTGAGAGTGAGCGAGAGTGAGTGTGAATGAGAGTGAGTGTGAGTGAGAGTGAGTGAGAGTGAGAGTGAGTGTGAGTGAGTGAGTTTGAGTGAGAGTGAGTGTGAGTGAGTGAGTGTGAGTGAGTGTGAGTGAGTGTGAATGTGTGTGATTGTGAGCGAGTATGAATGAGTGTGAGTGAGAGTGAGTGAGAGTGAATGAGAGTGAGTGAGAGTGAGTGAGAGTGAGTGTGAGTGAGAGTGAGTCAGTGTGAATGTGAGTGAGTGTGAGTGAAAGTGAGTGAGAGTGAGTGATTGTGAGTGAGTGTGAGTGAGAGTGAGTGAGAGTGAGTGAGAGTGCATGAGTGTGATTGAATGTATGTGAGAGTGAGTGTGAGTGAAAGTGAGTGAGAGTGAGTGATTGTGAGTGAGTGTGAGTGAGAGTGAGAGTGAGTGAGAGTGCATGAGTGTGAGTGAATGTATGTGAGAGTGAGTGAGAGTGAGTGAGAGTGAGTGAGAGTGAGTGAGAATGAGTGTCAGTGAGATTGAGTGAGTGTGAGTGAGAATGAGTGAGCGTGAGTGTGAGTGAGAGTGAGTGAGAATGAGTGAGAGTGAGTGAGAGTGAGTGAGTGTGAGTAAGTGAGTGAGTGTGAGTAAAAATGAGTGAGAGTGAGTGAGAGTGAGTGTGAGTGAGAGTGAGTGAGTGTGAGTGTGAGTGAGTGTGAGTGTGTGAGTGAGAGTGAGTGAGAGTGAGTGTGAGTGAGATTGAGTGAGTGTGAGTGAGAATGAGTGAATGTGAGAGTGAGTGAGAGTGAGTGAGAGTCAGTGAGTGTGAATGAGTGTGTGTTCGGTGAGGGTCAGAGTGAGTGAGAGTGAGTGAGTGTGAGTGAGTGTGAGTGAGTGAGAGTGAGTGAGAGTGAATGAGTGTGAGTGAGTGTGAGTGAGTGTGAGTGAGAGTGAGTGAGAGTCTGTGAGTGTGAGTGAGTGTGAGTGTGAATGAGAGTGAGTGACTGCGTGAGTGTGAGTGAGAGTGAGTGAGAGTGAGTGAGAACGAGTGTGTGTGAGTGAGTGTGAGTGAATGTGAGTGTGATTGAGTGAGAGTGAGAGTGAGTGAGAGTGTGAGAGTGAGTGAGAGTGAGTGAGAGTGAGAGTGAGTGAGATTGAGTGAGTGTGAGTGAGAATGAGTGAGAGTGAGTGTGAGTTAGTATGATTGAAAGTGAGAGTGAGTGAGAGTGAGTGATTGTGAGTGAGTGAGATTGAGTGAGAGTGAATGAGAGTGAGTGAGAGTGAGTGAGTGTGAGTGAGTGTGAGTGAGAGTGAGTGTGAGTGAGAGTGGGTGAGAGTGAGTGAGAATGAGAGTGAGTGAGTGAGAATGAGAGTGAGTGAGATTGATTGAGTGTGAGTGAGAGTGAGTGTGAGTGTGAGTGAGTGTGAGTGTGAGTGAGTGTGAGTGTGAGTGAGAGTGAGAGTGAGAGTGAGTGAGTATGTGAGTGAGAATGAGTTAGTGTGAGTGAGTGAGAGTGAGTGTGAGTGAGAGTGAGTGAGTGTGAGTGTGAGTGAGTGTGTGTGTGTGAGTGAGTGAGAGTGAGTGAGAGTGAGTGTGAGTGAGATTGAGTGAGTGTGAGTGAGAATGAGTGAATGTGAGAGTGAGTGAGAGTGAGTGAGAGTCAGTGAGTGTGAATGAGTGTGTGTTCGGTGAGGGCCAGAGTGAGTGAGAGTGAGTGAGAGTGAGTGAGTGTGAGTGAGAGTGAGTGAGAGTGAATGAGTGTGAGTGAGTGTGAGTCAGAGTGAGTGAGAGTCTGTGAGTGTGAGTGATTGTGAGTGTGAATGAGAGTGAGTAACTGCGTGAGTGTGAGTGAGAGTGAGTGAGAGTGAGTGAGAACGAGTGTGTGTGAGTGAGTGTGAGTGCGTGTGATTGAGTGAGCGTGAGAGTGAGTGAGAGTGTGTGAGAGTGAGTGAGAGTGAGTGAGTGTGAGTGTGAGTGAGATTGAGTGAGTGTGAGTGAGAATGAGTGAGAGTGAGTGTGAGTGAGAGTGAGTGAGTGTGAGTGTGAGTGTGAGTGAGTGTGAGTGTGAGTGAGTGTGAGTGTGTGAGTGAGTGAGAGTGAGTGTGAGTGAGATTGAGTGAGTGTGAGTGAGTGTGATTGAGTGAGAGTGAGAGTGAGTGAGAGTGTGTGAGAGTGAGTGAGAGTGAGTGAGAGTGAGAGTGAGATTGAGTGAGTGTGAGTGAGAGTGAGTGAGAGTGAGTGAGAACGAGTGTGTGTGAGTGAGTGTGAGTGAGTGTGATTGAGTGAGAGTGAGAGTGAGTGAGAGTGAGTGTGAATGAGAGTGAGTGTGAGTGAGTGTGAGTGAGAGTCAGTTAGAGTGAGTGTGAGTGAGTGAGTTTGAGTGAGAGTGAGTGTGAGTGAGTGAGTGTGAGTGAGTGTGAGTGTGCGTGATTGTGAGTGAGTGAGAGCGAGTGTGAATGAGTGTGAGTGAGAGTGAGTGAGAGTGAGTGAGAATGAGTGTGAGTGAGATTGAGTGAGTGTGAGTGAGAATGAGTGAGCGTGAGTGTGAGTGAGAGTGAGTGAGAATGTGTGAGAGTGAGTGAGTGTGAGTGAGTGAGTGAGTGTGAGTGAGAATGTGTGAGAGTGAGTGAGAGTGAGTGAGAGTGAGTGTGAGTGAGAGTGAGTGAGTGTGAGTGTGAGTGAGTGTGAGTGTGTGAGTGAGTGAGAGTGAGTGAGAGTGAGTGAGAGTCAGTGAGTGTGAATGAGTGTGTGTTCGGTGAGGGCCAGAGTGAGTGAGAGTGAGTGAGAGTGAGTGAGTGTGAGTGAGAGTGAGTGAGAGTGAATGAGTGTGAGTGAGTGTGAGTGAGAGTGAGTGAGAGTCTGTGAGTGTGAGTGAGTGTGAGTGTGAATGAGAGTGAGTGACTGCGTGAGTCTGAGTGAGAGTGAGTGAGAGTGAGTGAGAACGAGTGTGTGTGAGTGAGTGTGAGTGCGTGTGATTGAGTGAGAGTGAGAGTGAGTGAGAGTGTGTGAGAGTGAGTGAGAGTGAGTGAGAGTGAGTGTGAGTGAGATTGAGTGAGTGTGAGTGAGAATGAGTGAGTGTGAGTGAGAGTGAGTGAGTGTGAGTGTGAGTGAGAGTGAGTGAGTGTGAGTGTGAGTGAGTGTGAGTGTGTGAGTGAGAGTGAGTGAGAGTGAGTGTGAGTGAGATTGAGTGAGTGTGAGTGAGTGTGATTGAGTGAGAGTGAGAGTGAATGAGAGTGAGTGATTGTGAGTGAGTGAGATTGAGTGAGAGTGAATGAGAGTGAGTGAGAGTGAGTGAGTGTGAGTGAGTGTGAGTGAGAGTGAGTGTGAGTGAGAGTGGGTGAGAGTGAGTGAGAATGAGAGTGAGTGAGTGAGAATGAGAGTGAGTGAGATTGATTGAGTGTGAGTGAGAGTGAGTGTGAGTGTGAGTGAGTGTGAGTGTGAGTGAGTGTGAGTGTGAGTGAGAGTGAGAGTGAGAGTGAGTGAGTATGTGAGTGAGAATGAGTTAGTGTGAGTGAGTGAGAGTGAGTGTGAGTGAGAGTGAGTGAGTGTGAGTGTGAGTGTGAGTGAGTGGTGTGTGTGTGAGTGAGAGTGAGTGAGAGTGAGTGGAGTGAGATTGAGTGAGTGTTGAGTGAGTGAATGATGAATGTGAGAGTGAGTGAGAGTGAGTGAGAGTCAGTGAGTGTGAATGAGTGTGTGTTCGGTGAGGGCCAGAGTGAGTGAGAGTGAGTGAGAGTGAGTGAGTGTGAGTGAGAGTGAGTGAGAGTGAATGAGTGTGAGTGAGTGTGAGTGAGAGTGAGTGAGAGTCTGTGAGTGTGAGTGATTGTGAGTGTGAATGAGAGTGAGTGACTGCGTGAGTGTGAGTGAGAGTGAGTGAGAGTGAGTGAGAACGAGTGTGTGTGAGTGAGTGTGAGTGCGTGTGATTGAGTGAGCGTGAGAGTGAGTGAGAGTGTGTGAGAGTGAGTGAGAGTGAGTGAGTGTGAGTGTGAGTGAGATTGAGTGAGTGTGAGTGAGAATGAGTGAGAGTGAGTGTGAGTGAGAGTGAGTGAGTGTGAGTGTGAGTGTGAGTGAGTGTGAGTGTGAGTGAGTGTGAGTGTGTGAGTGAGTGAGAGTGAGTGTGAGTGAGATTGAGTGAGTGTGAGTGAGTGTGATTGAGTGAGAGTGAGAGTGAGTGAGAGTGTGTGAGAGTGAGTGAGAGTGAGTGAGAGTGAGAGTGAGATTGAGTGAGTGTGAGTGAGAGTGAGTGAGAGTGAGTGAGAACGAGTGTGTGTGAGTGAGTGTGAGTGAGTGTGATTGAGTGAGAGTGAGAGTGAGTGAGAGTGAGTGTGAATGAGAGTGAGTGTGAGTGAGTGTGAGTGAGAGTCAGTTAGAGTGAGTGTGAGTGAGTGAGTTTGAGTGAGAGTGAGTGTGAGTGAGTGAGTGTGAGTGAGTGTGAGTGTGCGTGATTGTGAGTGAGTGAGAGCGAGTGTGAATGAGTGTGAGTGAGAGTGAGTGAGAGTGAGTGAGAATGAGTGTGAGTGAGATTGAGTGAGTGTGAGTGAGAATGAGTGAGCGTGAGTGTGAGTGAGAGTGAGTGAGAATGTGTGAGAGTGAGTGAGTGTGAGTGAGTGAGTGAGTGTGAGTGAGAATGTGTGAGAGTGAGTGAGAGTGAGTGAGAGTGAGTGTGAGTGAGAGTGAGTGAGTGTGAGTGTGAGTGAGTGTGAGTGTGTGAGTGAGTGAGAGTGAGTGAGAGTGAGTGAGAGTCAGTGAGTGTGAATGAGTGTGTGTTCGGTGAGGGCCAGAGTGAGTGAGAGTGAGTGAGAGTGAGTGAGTGTGAGTGAGAGTGAGTGAGAGTGAATGAGTGTGAGTGAGTGTGAGTGAGAGTGAGTGAGAGTCTGTGAGTGTGAGTGAGTGTGAGTGTGAATGAGTGTGAGTGACTGCGTGAGTCTGAGTGAGAGTGAGTGAGAGTGAGTGAGAATGAGTGTGTGTGAGTGAGTGTGAGTGCGTGTGATTGAGTGAGAGTGAGAGTGAGTGAGAGTGTGTGAGAGTGAGTGAGAGTGAGTGAGAGTGAGTGTGAGTGAGATTGAGTGAGTGTGAGTGAGAATGAGTGAGTGTGAGTGAGAGTGAGTGAGTGTGAGTGTGAGTGAGAGTGAGTGAGTGTGAGTGTGAGTGAGTGTGAGTGTGTGAGTGAGAGTGAGTGAGAGTGAGTGTGAGTGAGATTGAGTGAGTGTGAGTGAGTGTGATTGAGTGAGAGTGAGAGTGAATGAGAGTGTGTGAGAGTGAGAGTGAGATTGAGTGAGTGTGAGTGAGAGTGAGTGAGAGTGAGTGAGAACGAGTGTGTGTGAGTGAGTGTGAGTGAGTGTGATTGAGTGAGAGTGAGAGTGAGTGAGAGTGTGTGAGAGTGAGTGAGAGTGAGTGAGAGTGAGAGTGAGATTGAGTGAGTGTGAGTGAGAATGAGTGAGAGTGAGTGTGAGTTTGTGTGATTGAAAGTGAGAGTGAGTGAGAGTGAGTGATTGTGAGTTAGTGAGATTGAGTGAGAGTGAATGAGAGTGAGTGAGAGTGAGTGAGTGTGAGTGAGTGTGAGTGAGAGTGAGTGTGAGTGAGAGTGAGTGAGAGTGAGTGAGAATGAGAGTGAGTGAGTGAGAATGAGATTGAGTGAGATTGAATGAGTGTGAGTGAGAGTGAGTGTGAGTGTGAGTGAGTGTGAGTGTGAGTGAGTGTGAGTGTGAGTGAGAGTGAGAGTGAGTGAGAGTGAGTGAGTGTGAGTGAGTGAGAGTGAGTGAGAGTGAGTGAGAGTGAGTGAGCGTGAGTGTGAGTGAGAGTGAGTGAGAGTCTGTGAGTGTGAGTGATTGTGAGTGTGAATGAGAGTGAGTGACTGCGTGAGTGTGAGTGAGAGTGAGTGAGAGTGAGTGAGAACGAGTGTGTGTGAGTGAGTGTGAGTGCGTGTGATTGAGTGAGCGTGAGAGTGAGTGAGAGTGTGTGAGAGTGAGTGAGAGTGAGTGAGTGTGAGTGTGAGTGAGATTGAGTGAGTGTGAGTGAGAATGAGTGAGAGTGAGTGTGAGTGAGAGTGAGTGAGTGTGAGTGTGAGTGTGAGTGAGTGTGAGTGTGAGTGAGTGTGAGTGTGTGAGTGAGTGAGAGTGAGTGTGAGTGAGATTGAGTGAGTGTGAGTGAGTGTGATTGAGTGAGAGTGAGAGTGAGTGAGAGTGTGTGAGAGTGAGTGAGAGTGAGTGAGAGTGAGAGTGAGATTGAGTGAGTGTGAGTGAGAGTGAGTGAGAGTGAGTGAGAACGAGTGTGTGTGAGTGAGTGTGAGTGAGTGTGATTGAGTGAGAGTGAGAGTGAGTGAGAGTGAGTGTGAATGAGAGTGAGTGTGAGTGAGTGTGAGTGAGAGTCAGTGAGAGTGAGTGTGAGTGAGTGAGTTTGAGTGAGAGTGAGTGTGAGTGAGTGAGTGTGAGTGAGTGTGAGTGTGCGTGATTGTGAGTGAGTGAGAGCGAGTGTGAATGAGTGTGAGTGAGAGTGAGTGAGAGTGAGTGAGAATGAGTGTGAGTGAGATTGAGTGAGTGTGAGTGAGAATGAGTGAGCGTGAGTGTGAGTGAGAGTGAGTGAGAATGTGTGAGAGTGAGTGAGTGTGAGTGAGTGAGTGAGTGTGAGTGAGAATGTGTGAGAGTGAGTGAGAGTGAGTGAGAGTGAGTGTGAGTGAGAGTGAGTGAGTGTGAGTGTGAGTGAGTGTGAGTGTGTGAGTGAGTGAGAGTGAGTGAGAGTCAGTGAGAGTCAGTGAGTGTGAATGAGTGTGTGTTCGGTGAGGGCCAGAGTGAGTGAGAGTGAGTGAGAGTGAGTGAGTGTGAGTGAGAGTGAGTGAGAGTGAATGAGTGTGAGTGAGTGTGAGTGAGAGTGAGTGAGAGTCTGTGAGTGTGAGTGAGTGTGAGTGTGAATGAGAGTGAGTGACTGCGTGAGTCTGAGTGAGAGTGAGTGAGAGTGAGTGAGAACGAGTGTGTGTGAGTGAGTGTGAGTGCGTGTGATTGAGTGAGAGTGAGAGTGAGTGAGAGTGTGTGAGAGTGAGTGAGAGTGAGTGAGAGTGAGTGTGAGTGAGATTGAGTGAGTGTGAGTGAGAATGAGTGAGTGTGAGTGAGAGTGAGTGAGTGTGAGTGTGAGTGAGAGTGAGTGAGTGTGAGTGTGAGTGAGTGTGAGTGTGTGAGTGAGAGTGAGTGAGAGTGAGTGTGAGTGAGATTGAGTGAGTGTGAGTGAGTGTGAATTGAGTGAGAGTGAGAGTGAATGAGAGTGTGTGAGAGTGAGAGTGAGATTGAGTGAGGTGTGAGTGAGAGTGAGTGAGAGTGAGTGAGAACGAGTGTGTGTGAGTGAGTGTGAGTGAGTGTGATTGAGTGAGAGTGAGAGTGAGTGAGAGTGTGTGGAGAGTGAGTGAGAGTGAGTGAGAGTGAGAGTGAGATTGAGTGAGTGTGAGTGAGAATGAGTGAGAGTGAGTGTGAGTTAGTGTGTTGAAAGTGAGAGTGAGTGAGAGTGATTGAGTGAGTGGAGTGAGATTGAGTGAGAGTGAGAATGAGAGTGAGTGAGAGTGAGTGAGTGGAGTGAGAGTGAGTGTGAGTGACGTGAGTGATGCGAGTCGATCAGCTCTATGGTGAGTGAGAATGAGATTGAGTGAGATTGAATGAGTGTGAGTGAGAGTGAGTGTGAGTGTGAGTGAGTGTGAGTGTGAGTGAGTGTGAGTGTGAGTGAGAGTGAGAGTGAGTGAGAGTGAGTGAGTGTGAGTGAGTGAGAGTGAGTGAGAGTGAGTGAGAGTGAGTGAGCGTGAGTGTGAGTGAGGGTGAGTGACTGCGAGTGAGTGTGAGTGAGAGTGAGTGATTGTGAGTGAGTGTGAGTGAGAGTGAGTGAGAGTGAGTGAGAGTGCATGAGTGTGATTGAATGTATGTGAGAGTGAGTGTGAGTGAAAGTGAGTGAGAGTGAGTGATTGTGAGTGAGTGTGAGTGAGAGTGAGAGTGAGTGAGAGTGCATGAGTGTGAGTGAATGTATGTGAGAGTGAGTGAGAGTGAGTGAGAGTGAGTGAGAGTGAGTGAGAATGAGTGTCAGTGAGATTGAGTGAGTGTGAGTGAGAATGAGTGAGCGTGAGTGTGAGTGAGAGTGAGTGAGAATGAGTGAGAGTGAGTGAGAGTGAGTGAGTGTGAGTAAGTGAGTGAGTGTGAGTAAAAATGAGTGAGAGTGAGTGAGAGTGAGTGTGAGTGAGAGTGAGTGAGTGTGAGTGTGAGTGAGTGTGAGTGTGTGAGTGAGAGTGAGTGAGAGTGAGTGTGAGTGAGATTGAGTGAGTGTGAGTGAGAATGAGTGAATGTGAGAGTGAGTGAGAGTGAGTGAGAGTCAGTGAGTGTGAATGAGTGTGTGTTCGGTGAGGGTCAGAGTGAGTGAGAGTGAGTGAGTGTGAGTGAGTGTGAGTGAGTGAGAGTGAGTGAGAGTGAATGAGTGTGAGTGAGTGTGAGTGAGTGTGAGTGAGATTGAGTGAGTGTGAGTGAGTGTGATTGAGTGAGAGTGAGAGTGAGTGAGAGTGTGTGAGAGTGAGTGAGAGTGAGTGAGAGTGAGAGTGAGATTGAGTGAGTGTGAGTGAGAGTGAGTGAGAGTGAGTGAGAACGAGTGTGTGTGAGTGAGTGTGAGTGAGTGTGAGTGTGAGTGAGTGTGAGTGTGTGAGTGAGTGAGAGTGAGTGTGAGTGAGATTGAGTGAGTGTGAGTGAGTGTGATTGAGTGAGAGTGAGAGTGAGTGAGAGTGTGTGAGAGTGAGTGAGAGTGAGTGAGAGTGAGAGTGAGATTGAGTGAGTGTGAGTGAGAGTGAGTGAGAGTGAGTGAGAACGAGTGTGTGTGAGTGAGTGTGAGTGAGTGTGATTGAGTGAGAGTGAGAGTGAGTGAGAGTGTGTGAGAGTGAGTGAGAGTGAGTGAGAGTGAGAGTGAGATTGAGTGAGTGTGAGTGAGAATGAGTGAGAGTGAGTGTGAGTTAGTGTGATTGAAAGTGAGAGTGAGTGAGAGTGAGTGATTGTGAGTGAGTGAGATTGAGTGAGAGTGAATGAGAGTGAGTGAGAGTGAGTGAGTGTGAGTGAGAGTGAGTGTGAGTGAGAGTGAGTGAGAGTGAGTGAGAATGAGAGTGAGTGAGTGAGAATGAGATTGAGTGAGATTGAATGAGTGTGAGTGAGAGTGAGTGTGAGTGTGAGTGAGTGTGAGTGTGAGTGAGTGTGAGTGTGAGTGAGAGTGAGAGTGAGTGAGAGTGAGTGAGTGTGAGTGAGTGAGAGTGAGTGAGAGTGAGTGAGAGTGAGTGAGCGTGAGTGTGAGTGAGGGTGAGTGACTGCGAGTGAGTGTGAGTGAGAGTGAGTGATTGTGAGTGAGTGTGAGTGAGAGTGAGTGAGAGTGAGTGAGAGTGCATGAGTGTGATTGAATGTATGTGAGAGTGAGTGTGAGTG
>NW_027253793.1:0-12221 GCF_044704955.1 Pristiophorus japonicus
GAGGGCGAGCGAGGGGAGAGCGCGCGAGGGCGAGCGAGGGAGAGTGCGCGCGGGCGAGGGCGAGCGAGGGAGAGCGCGCGAGGGCGAGCGAGGGAGAGTGCGCGCGGGCGAGGGCGAGCGAGGGAGAGTGCGCGCGGGCGAGGGCGAGCGAGGGAGAGCCGGGGGCGGAGCGCGGGCGAGGGCGAGCGAGGGAGAGCGCGCGCGGGCGAGGGCGAGCGAGGGAGAGCGCGCGAGGGGCGAGGGCGAGCGAGGGAGAGCGCGCGCGGGCGAGGGCGAGCGAGGGAGAGCGCGGTCGAGGGCGAGCGAGGGAGAGCGCGCGCGGGCGAGGGCGAGCGAGGGAGAGCGCGCGAGGGCGAGCGAGGGAGAGTGCGCGGGGCGAGGGCGAGCGAGGGAGAGCGCGCGCGGGCGAGGGCGAGCGAGGGAGAGCGCGCGGCGGGCGATGGCGAGCGTGGAGAGCGCGCGCGGCGAGCGAGGGAGAGCGCGCGGGGGCGAGGGCGAGCGAGGCAGAGCGCGCGCGGGCGAGGGCGAGCGAGGGAGAGCGCGCGCGGGCGAGGGCAAGTGCGCTTGAGCGAGCGAGGGAGAGCGCGCGGGGGCGAGCGAGGGAGAGCGCGCGGGGGCGAGCGAAGGAGAGCGCGCGCGGGCGAGGGCAAGCGAGGGCGAGGGAGGCGAGTGCAAGGGAGGGCGAGGGAGAGCGCGGTCGGGCGAGGGCGAGCGAGGGAGAGCGCGCGAGGGCGAGCGAGGGAGAGCGCGGGCGAGGGCGAGCGAGGGAGAGCGCGGGCGAGGGCGAGCGAGGGAGAGCGCGGGCGAGGGCGAGCGAGGGAGAGCGCGGTCGAGGGCGAGCGCGGTCGAGGGCGAGCGAGGAGAGCGCGGGCGAGGGCGAGCGAGGGAGAGCGCGGGCGAGGGAGAGCGCGGTCGAGGGCGAGCGAGGGAGAGCGCGCGCGGGCGAGCGAGGGAGAGCGCGCGCGGGCGAGCGAGGGAGAGCGCGCGAGGGCGAGCGAGGGAGATCGCGCGCGGGCGAGGGAGCGCGAGGTCGAGGGAACGCAAGGGAGAGCGAGGTGGAGGGCGAGGGAGGGCGAGGTCAAGAGAGGGCGCACGGGCGAGCGAGAGCGAGGAAGAGCGCGCGGGCGAGGGCAAGCGAGGGAGCGAGGGCGAGAGAGCGAGGGAGAGCACGCGCGAGGGAGCGCGAGAGCAAGCCAGGGAGCGCGAGGGCGAGCGCGCGAGGGCGAGGGAGCGCGAGGGCGAGCGCGCGAGGGCGAGTGAGCGCGAGGGAGCGCGAGGGCGAGCGCGCGAGGGCGAGTGAGCGCGAGTGAGCGCGAGGGCGTGGGAGCGCGAGCGCGAGGGCGAGCGAGGGAGTGGGAGAGCGAGGGCGAGGGAGAGCGAGGGCGAGGGAGAGCGAGGGCGAGGGAGCGCGAGGAAGAGCGAGCGCAAGGTAGAGCGAGGGAGAGCGGGCGAGAGCGAGCGAGGAGAGCGGGCGAGGGAGATCGTGCGAGGGAGATCGGGCGAGTGCAGACGAGGGCAGGCGAGGGCGAGCGAGGGAGAGCGCGCGCGGGCGAGGGCGAGCGAGGGAGAGCGCGCACGGGCGAGGGCGAGCGAGGGAGAGCGCGCGCGGCGAGCGAGGGAGAGCGCGTGCGGGCGAGGGAGAGCGCGGGCGAGGGCGAGGGAGGGAGAGCGGGCGAGGGCGAGCGAGGGAGAGCGGGCGAGGGCGAGCGAGGGAGAGCGGGCGAGGGCGAGCGAGGGAGAGCGCGGGTGAGGGAGAGCGCGGTCGAGGGCGAGCGAGGGAGAGCGCGCGCGGGCGAGCGAGGGAGAGCGCGCGCGGGCGAGCGAGGGAGAGCGCGCGAGGGCGAGCGAGGGCGAGCGAGGGAGATCGCGCGCGGGCGAGGGAGCGCGAGGTCGAGGGAACGCGAGGGAGAGCGAGGTGGAGGGCGAGGGAGGGCGAGGTCAAGAGAGGGCGCACGGGCGAGCGAGAGCGAGGAAGAGCGCGCGGGCGAGGGCAAGCGAGGGAGCGAGGGAGCGAGGGCGAGAGAGCGAGGGCGAGAGAGCGAGGGAGAGCACGCGCGAGGGCGAGGGAGCGCGAGAGCAAGCCAGGGAGCGCGAGGGCGAGCGCGCGAGGGCGAGTGAGCGCGAGGGAGCGCGAGGGCGAGGGAGCGCGAGGGCGAGGGAGCGCGAGGGCGAGCGAGGGAGTGGGAGAGCGAGAGCGAGGGAGAGCGAGGTCGAGGGAGAGCGAGGGCGAGGGAGAGCGAGGGCGAGGGAGCGCGAGGAAGAGCGAGCGCAAGGTAGAGCGAGGGAGAGCGGGCGAGAGCGAGCGAGGAGAGCGGGCGAGGGAGATCGTGCGAGGGCGAGAGAGGGCGAGAGAGGGAGAGCGCGCGCGGGCGAGGGCGAGCGAGGGAGAGCGCGCACGGGCGAGGGAGAGCGCGGGCGAGGGCGAGGGAGCGCGAGGTCGAGCGAGGGCGTGGGCGAGCGAGGGCGTGGGCGAGTGAGGGCGCGAGATAGCGCGAGGGCGAGGGAGCGCGAAGGAGCGCGAGGTTGAGGGAGCGCGAGGGGGAGGGCGAGGGAGCGCGAGGGCGAGGGAGCGCGAGGGCGCGCGCACGGGCGAGCGAGGGAGAGCGCGGGCGAGGGCGCGCGGGCGAGCGAGGGAGAGCGCGGTCGAGGGCGAGCGAGGGAGAGCGGGCGAGGGCGAGCAAGGTAGAGCGCGCACGGGCGAGGGCGAGCGAGGCAGAGCGCGCGCGGGCGAGGGCGAGCGAGGGAGAGCGCGCGCGGGCGAGGGCGTGCGGGCGAGCGAGGGAGAGCGCGCGCGGGCGAGGGCGAGCGAGGGAGAGCGCGCGCGGGCAAGGGCGAGCGAGGGAGAGCGCGCGCGAGTGAGGGCGAGCGAGGCAGAGCGCGCGGCGAGCGAGGGAGAGCGCGTGCGGGCGAGGGAGAGCGCGGGCGAGGGCGAGGGAGCGCGAGGTCGAGCGAGGGCGTGGGCGAGCGAGGGCGTGGGCGAGTGAGGGCGCAAGATAGCGCGAGGGCGAGGGAGCGCAAAGGAGCGAGAGGTCGAGGGAGCGCGAGGGGGAGGGCGAGGGAGCGCGAGGGCGAGGGAGCGCGAGGGCTCGCGCACGGGCGAGCGAGGGAGAGCGAGGGAGAGCGCGGGCGAGGGCGAGCGAGGGAGAGCGCGCGCGGGCGAGGGCGAGCGAGGGAGAGCGCGCGAGGGCGAGCGAGGGAGAGAGCGCACGGGCGATGGCGAGCGTGGGAGAGCGCGCGCGGCGAGCGAGGGAGAGCGCGCGGGGGCGAAGGCGAGCGAGGCAGAGCGCGCGCGGGCGAGGGCGAGCGAGGGAGAGCGCGCGCGGGCGAGGGCAAGCGCGCTTGGGCGAGCGAGGGAGAGCGCGCGGGGGCGAGCGAGGGAGAGCGCGCGGGGGCGAGCGAAGGAGAGCGCGCGCGGGCGAGGGCAATCGAGGGCGAGGGAGAGCGAGTGCAAGGGAGGGCGAGGGAGAGCGCGGTCGGGCGAGGGCGAGCGAGGGAGAGCGCGCGAGGGCGAGCGAGGGAGAGCGCGGGCGAGGGCGAGCGAGGGAGAGCGCGGGCGAGGGCGAGCGCGGGCGAGGGCGAGCGAGGGAGAGCGCGGTCGAGGGCGAGCGAGGGAGAGCGCGCGCGGGCGAGGGCGAGCGAGGGAGAGCGCGGGCGAGGGAGAGCGCGGTCGAGGGCGAGCGAGGGAGAGCGCGCGCGGGCGAGCGAGGGAGAGCGCGCGCGGGCGAGCGAGGGAGAGCGCGCGCGGGCGAGCGAGGGAGAGCGCGCGAGGGCGAGCGAGGGAGATCGCGCGCGGGCGAGGGAGCGCGAGGTCGAGGGAACGCGAGGGAGAGCGAGGTGGAGGGCGAGGGAGGGCGAGGTCAAGAGAGGGCGCACGGGCGAGCGAGAGCGAGGAAGAGCGCGCGGGCGAGGGCAAGCGAGGGAGCGAGGGTGAGAGAGCGAGGGCGAGAGAGCGAGGGAGAGCACGCGCGAGGGCGAGGGAGCGCGAGAGCAAGCCAGGGAGCGCGAGGGCGAGCGCGCGAGGGCGAGGGAGCGCGAGGGCGAGCGCGCGAGGGCGAGTGAGGGCGAGGGAGCGCGAGGGCGAGGGAGCGCGAGGGCGAGGGCGAGCGAGGGAGTGGGAGAGCGAGGGCGAGGGAGAGCGAGGGCGAGGGAGAGCGAGGGCGAGGGAGCGCGAGGAAGAGCGAGCGCAAGGTAGAGCGAGGGAGAGCGGGCGAGAGCGAGCGAGGAGAGCGGGCGAGGGAGATCGTGCGAGGGAGATCGGGCGAGTGCAGACGAGGGCAGGCGAGGGCAGGCGAGGGCGAGCGAGGGAGAGCGCGCGCGGGCGAGGGCGAGCGAGGGAGAGCGCGCACGGGCGAGGGCGAGCGAGGGAGAGCACGCGCGGCGAGCGAGGGAGAGCGCGTGCGGGCGAGGGAGAGCGCGGGCGAGGGCGAGGGAGCGCGAGGTCGAACGAGGGCGTGGGCGAGCGAGGGCGTGGGTGAGCGAGGGCGTGGGCGAGTGAGGGCGCGAGATAGCGCGAGGGCGAGGGAGCGCGAAGGAGCGAGAGGGAGCGCGAGGTTGAGGGAGCGCGAGGTTGAGGGAGCGCGAGGGGGAGGGCGAGGGAGCGCGAGGGCGAGGGAGCGCGAGGGCGCGCGCACGGGCGAGCGAGGGAGAGCGTGGGCGAGGGCGCGCGGGCGAGCGAGGGAGAGCGGGCGAGGGCGAGCGAGGTAGAGCGCGCGCGGGCGAGGGTGAGCGAGGGAGAGCGCGCGCGGGCGAGGGCGCGTGGGCGAGCGAGGGAGAGCGCGCGCGGGCGAGGGCGAGCGAGGGAGAGCGCGCGCGGGCGAGGGCGAGCGAGGGAGAGCGCGCGCGAGTGAGGGCGAGCGAGGCAGAGCGCGCGCGGGCGAGGGCAACCGCGCTTGGGCGAGCGAGGGAGAGCGCGCGGGGGCGAGCGAGGGAGAGCGCGCGGGGGCGAGCGAAGGAGAGCGAGTACAAGGGAGGGCGAGGGCGAGGGTGAGCGAGGGAGAGCGCGAGGGCGAGCGAGGGAGAGAGGGCGAGCGAGATGAGAGAGGGCGAGGCGAGCGAGGGAGCGAGGGCGAGAGAGCGAGGGAGCGAGAGCGAGGGCGAGAGAGCGAGGGAGCGCACGCGCGAGAGCGAGGGCGAGAGAGCGAGGGAGCGCACGCGCGAGGGCGAGGGAGCACGAGAGCAAGCCAGGGAGCGCGAGGGCGAGGGAGCGCGAGGGCGAGGGAGCGCGATGGGGAGGGATCGCGAGGGCGAGCGAGGGAGTGGGAGAGCGAGGGCAAGGGAGAGCGAGGGAGAGCGAGGGCGAGGGCGAGCGAGGAGAGCGGGCGAGGGAGATCGGGCGAGTGCAGGCGAGGGCAGGCGAGGGCAGGCGAGGGCGGGCTAGGGAGAGCGCGCGCGGGTGAGGGCGAGCGAGGGAGAGCGCGCGCTGGCGAGGGAGAGCGCGCGCTGGCGAGGGAGAGCGCGCGCTGGCGAGGGCGAGCGAGGGAGAGAGCGCGCGAGCGAGGGAGAGCGCGCACGGGCGAGGGCGAGTGAGGGAGAGCGCGCGCGAGCGAGGGAGAGCGCGCGAGGCGAGCGAGGGAGAGCGCGTGCGGGCGAGGGAGAGCGCGGGCGAGGTTGAGCGAGGGCGAGCGAGAGCGTGGGCGAGTGAGGGCGCGAGAGAGCGCGAGGGCGAGGGAGCGCGAAGGAGTGCGAGGTTGAGGGAGCGCGAGGGGGAGGGCGAGGGAGCGCGAGGGAGAACGAGGGCGAGGGAGCGCGAGGGCGCGCGCGGGCGAGCGAGGGAGAGCGCGGGCGAGGGAGAGCGCGGGCGAGGGCGAGCGAGGGATGGCGAGCGAGGGATAGCGCGTGCGGGCGAGCGAGGGAGAGCGCGGGCGCGCGCGGGCGAGCGAGGGAGAGCGCGGGCGAGGGAGAGCGCGGGCGAGGGCGAGCGCGCGCGGGCGAGGGCGAGCGAGGGAGAGTGCGCGCGGGCGAGGGAGAGCGCGCGGGGGCGAGCGAGGGAGAGCGCGCGGGGGCGAGCGAGAGCGCGCGGGGGCGAGCGAGGGAGCGCGCGCGGGGGCGAGCGAGGGAGAGCGCGCGCGGGTGAGCGAGGGAGAGCGCGCGCGGGCGAGGGCGAGCGAGGGAGAGCGAGGGAGAGCGAGTACAAGGGAGGGCGAGGGCGAGGGCGAGCGAGGGAGAGCGCGAGGGCGAGCGAGGGAGAGAGGGCGAGCGAGATGAGAGAGGGCGAGGCGAGCGAGGGAGCGAGGGCGAGAGAGCGAGGGCGAGAGAGCGAGGGCGAGAGAGCGAGGGAGCGCACGCGCGAGGGCGAGGGCGAGCGAGGGAGAGAGCGAGCGAGGGAGCGCGAGAGAGGGCGAGGGCGAGAGGGCGAGGGCGAGCGAGATGAGAGAGGGCGAGGGCGAGCGAGAGAGCGAGGGCGAGAGAGCGAGGGCGAGAGAGCGAGGGAGAGCGCGCGCGGTCGAGGGCGAGCGTGCACGGGCGAGGGAGCACGAGAGCAAGCCAGGGAGCGCGAGGGCGAGTGAGAGCGAGCGCGAGGGAGAGCGAGCGCAAGGTTGAGCGAGGGAGAGCGGGCGCGAGGGAGAGCGAGGGCGAGGGAGCGCGAGGGCGAGGGAGCGCGAGGGCGAGGGTGCGCGAGGGCGAGGGAGCGCGAGGGCGAGGGAGAGCGAGGGCAAGGGAGGGCGAGGGAGAGCGAGGGCGAGGGAGCGCGAGGGAGAGGGAGCGCAAGGGCGAGGGAGCGCAAGGTCGAGGGAGCGCAAGGTCGAGCGAGGGCGAGGGAGAGCGAGTGCAAGGGAGGGCGAGGGCAAGGGAGGGCGAGGGCAAGGGAGGGCGAGGGCGAGGGCGAGCGAGGGAGAGCGCGCACGGGTGAGCGCGAGCGAGGGAGAGCGCGCAGGCAAGGGCGGGCGAGGCCGAGGGCGAGCGAGGGAGAGCGCGCACGGGTGAGGGCGAGCGAGGGAGAGCGCGCGCGGGCGAGGGCGAGCGAGGGAGAGAGCGAGCGAGGGAGCGCGAGGGCGAGCGCGAGAGAGGGCGAGGGCGAGCGAGGGAGAGGGCGAGCGAGATGAGAGAGGGCGAGGGCGAGCGAGATGAGAGAGGGCGAGGGCGAGCGAGGGAGCGAGGGCGAGAGAGAGAGAGCGAGGGCGAGAGAGCGAGGGAGAGCGCGCGCGGGCGAGGGCGAGCGTGCACGGGCGAGGGCGCGCGAGAGGGCGAGCGAGGGAGAGCGCGCGCGAGGGAGTGCGAGGGAGCGCGAGGGCGAGCGAGGGAGTGGTAGAGCGAGGGCAAGGGAGGGCGAGGGAGAGCGAGGGCGAGCGAGGGAGAGCGTGAGCGAGGGCGAGCGAGAGCGCGGGCGAGGGCGAGTGCGAGCGAGGGCGAGCGAGGGAGAGCGCGGGCGAGGGCGAGCGAGGGAGAGCGCGCGCGGGCGAGGGAGCGCGAGGTCAAGGGAACGCGAGGGAGAGCGAGGTGGAGGGCGAGGGAGGGCGAGGGCAAGGGAGGGCGAGGGCGAGGGAGCGCAAGCGCGAGGGAGAGCGAGGGCGAGGGAGCGCGAGAGGGCGAGCGAGGGAGAGCGCGCGCGAGGGAGTGCGAGGGAGCGCGAGGGCGAGCGAGGGAGTGGTAGAGCGAGGGCAAGGGAGGGCGAGGGAGAGCGAGGGCGAGCGAGGGAGAGCGTGAGCGAGGGCGAGCGAGAGCGCGGGCGAGGGCGAGCGAGGGAGAGTGCGAGCGAGGGAGAGTGCGGGCGAGGGCGAGCGAGGGAGAGCGCGCGCGGGCGAGGGAGCGCGAGGTCAAGGGAACGCGAGGGAGAGCGAGGTGGAGGGCGAGGGAGGGCGAGGTCGAGGGAGCGCAAGGTCGAGCGAGGGCGAGGGAGAGCGAGTGCAAGGGAGGGCGAGGGCAAGGGAGGGCGAGGGCAAGGGAGGGCGAGGGCGAGGGAGGGCGAGGGCGAGGGCGAGCGAGGGAGAGCGCGCACGGGTGAGCGCGAGCGAGGGAGAGCGCGCAGGCAAGGGCGGGCGAGGCCGAGGGCGAGCGAGGGAGAGCGCGCACGGGTGAGGGCGAGCGAGGGAGAGCGCGCGCGGGCGAGGGCGAGCGAGGGAGAGAGCGAGCGAGGGAGCGCGAGGGCGAGCGCGAGAGAGGGCGAGGGCGAGCGAGGGAGAGGGCGAGCGAGATGAGAGAGGGCGAGGGCGAGCGAGATGAGAGAGGGCGAGGGCGAGCGAGGGAGCGAGGGCGAGAGAGAGAGAGCGAGGGCGAGAGAGCGAGGGAGAGCGCGCGCGGGCGAGGGCGAGCGTGCACGGGCGAGGGCGCGCGAGAGGGCGAGCGAGGGAGAGCGCGCGCGAGGGAGTGCGAGGGAGCGCGAGGGCGAGCGAGGGAGTGGTAGAGCGAGGGCAAGGGAGGGCGAGGGAGAGCGAGGGCGAGCGAGGGAGAGCGTGAGCGAGGGCGAGCGAGAGCGCGGGCGAGGGCGAGCGAGGGAGAGTGCGAGCGAGGGCGAGCGAGGGAGAGCGCGGGCGAGGGCGAGCGAGGGAGAGCGCGCGCGGGCGAGCGAGGGAGAGCGCGCGCGGGCGAGGGAGCGCGAGGTCAAGGGAACGCGAGGGAGAGCGAGGTGGAGGGCGAGGGAGGGCGAGGGCAAGGGAGGGCGAGGGCGAGGGAGCGCAAGCGCGAGGGAGAGCGAGGGCGAGGGAGCGCGAGGGCGAGGGCGAGGGAGCGCGAGGGCGAGGGCGAGGGAGCGCGAGGGCGAGCGAGGGAGTGGTAGAGCGAGGGCAAGGGAGGGCGAGGGAGAGCGAGGGCGAGCGAGGGCGAGCGAGAGCGAGGGCGAGCGAGGGAGAGCGCGGGCGAGGGCGAGCGAGGGAGAGCGCGGGCGAGGGCGAGCGAGGGAGAGCGCGCGCGGGCGAGGGAGCGCGAGGTCAAGGGAACGCGAGGGAGAGCGAGGTGGAGGGCGAGGGAGGGCGAGGGCAAGGGAGGGCGAGGGCAAGGGAGGGCGAGGGTGAGGGAGAGCGCGCGCGGGCGAGCGAGGGAGAGCGCGCGCGGGCGAGGGCGAGGGAGAGCGCGCGGGCGAGGGCGAGCGAGGGAGAGCGCGCGCGGGCGAGGGCGAGGGCGAGCGAGGGAGAGCGGGCGGGGGCGAGCGAGGGAGAGCGGGCGGGGGCGAGCGAGGGAGAGCGCGCGCTGGCGAGCGAGGGAGGTAGAGCGCGCGCGGGCGAGCGAGGGAGAGCGCGCGCGGGCGAGGGCGAGCGAGGGAGAGGGAGAGCGAGTGCAAGGGAGGGCGAGGGCAAGGGAGGGCGAGAGCGAGCGAGGGAGAGCGCGCGGGGGCGAGCGAGGGAGAGCGCGCGGGGGCGAGCGAAGGAGAGCGAGTACAAGGGAGGGCGAGGGCGAGGGTGAGCGAGGGAGAGCGCGAGGGCGAGCGAGGGAGAGAGGGCGAGCGAGATGAGAGAGGGCGAGGCGAGCGAGGGAGCGAGGGCGAGAGAGCGAGGGAGCGAGAGCGAGGGCGAGAGAGCGAGGGAGCGCACGCGCGAGAGCGAGGGCGAGAGAGCGAGGGAGCGCACGCGCGAGGGCGAGGGAGCACGAGAGCAAGCCAGGGAGCGCGAGGGCGAGGGAGCGCGAGGGCGAGGGAGCGCGATGGGGAGGGATCGCGAGGGCGAGCGAGGGAGTGGGAGAGCGAGGGCAAGGGAGAGCGAGGGAGAGCGAGGGCGAGGGCGAGCGAGGAGAGCGGGCGAGGGAGATCGGGCGAGTGCAGGCGAGGGCAGGCGAGGGCAGGCGAGGGCGGCTAGGGAGAGCGCGCGCGGGTGAGGGCGAGCGAGGGAGAGCGCGCGCTGGCGAGGGAGAGCGCGCGCTGGCGAGGGAGAGCGCGCGCTGGCGAGGGCGAGCGAGGGAGAGAGCGCGCGAGCGAGGGAGAGCGCGCACGGGCGAGGGCGAGTGAGGGAGAGCGCGCGCGAGCGAGGGAGAGCGCGCGAGGCGAGCGAGGGAGAGCGCGTGCGGGCGAGGGAGAGCGCGGGCGAGGTTGAGCGAGGGCGAGCGAGAGCGTGGGCGAGTGAGGGCGCGAGAGAGCGCGAGGGCGAGGGAGCGCGAAGGAGCGAGAGGGAGTGCGAGGTTGAGGGAGCGCGAGGGGGAGGGCGAGGGAGCGCGAGGGAGAACGAGGGCGAGGGAGCGCGAGGGCGCGCGCGGGCGAGCGAGGGAGAGCGCGCGCAGGCGAGCGAGGGAGAGCGCGGGCGAGGGAGAGCGCGGGCGAGGGCGAGCGAGGGATGGCGAGCGAGGGATAGCGCGTGCGGGCGAGCGAGGGAGAGCGCGGGCGCGCGCGGGCGAGCGAGGGAGAGCGCGGGCGAGGGAGAGCGCGGGCGAGGGCGAGCGCGCGCGGGCGAGGGCGAGCGAGGGAGAGTGCGCGCGGGCGAGGGAGAGCGCGCGGGGGCGAGCGAGGGAGAGCGCGCGGGGGCGAGCGAGAGCGCGCGGGGGCGAGCGAGGGAGAGCGCGCGGGGGCGAGCGAGGGAGAGCGCGCGGGGGCGAGCGAGAGCGCGCGGGGGCGAGCGAGGGAGCGCGCGCGGGGGCGAGCGAGGGAGAGCGCGCGCGGGTGAGCGAGGGAGAGCGCGCGCGGGCGAGGGCGAGCGAGGGAGAGCGAGGGAGAGCGAGTACAAGGGAGGGCGAGGGCGAGCGAGGGAAAGCGCGAGGGCGAGCGAGGGAGAGAGGGCGAGCGAGATGAGAGAGGGCGAGGCGAGCGAGGGAGCGAGGGCGAGAGAGCGAGGGCGAGAGAGCGAGGGCGAGAGAGCGAGGGAGCGCACGCGCGAGGGCGAGCGAGGGAGAGAGCGAGCGAGGGAGCGCGAGAGCGAGCGCGAGAGAGGGCGAGGGCGAGAGGGCGAGGGCGAGCGAGATGAGAGAGGGCGAGGGCGAGCGAGAGAGCGAGGGCGAGAGAGCGAGGGCGAGAGAGCGAAGGAGAGCGCGCGCGGTCGAGGGCGAGCGTGCACGGGCGAGGGAGCACGAGAGCAAGCCAGGGAGCGCGAGGGCGAGTGAGCGCGAGGGAGAGGGAGAGGGAGCGCGAGGGCGAGCGAGGGAGTGGGAGAGCGAGGGCAAGGGAGGGCGAGGGAGAGCGAGGGCGAGGCAGAGCGAGCGCAAGGTTGAGCGAGGGAGAGCGGGCGCGAGGGAGAGCGAGGGCGAGGGAGCGCGAGGGCGAGGGAGCGCGAGGGCGAGGGTGCGCGAGGGCGAGGGAGCGCGAGGGCGAGGGAGAGCGAGGGCAAGGGAGGGCGAGGGAGAGCGAGGGCGAGGGAGCGCGAGGGAGAGGGAGCGCAAGGGCGAGGGAGCGCAAGGTCGAGGGAGCGCAAGGTCGAGCGAGGGCGAGGGAGAGCGAGTGCAAGGGAGGGCGAGGGCAAGGGAGGGCGAGGGCAAGGGAGGGCGAGGGCGAGGGCGAGCGAGGGAGAGCGCGCACGGGTGAGCGCGAGCGAGGGAGAGCGCGCAGGCAAGGGCGGGCGAGACCGAGGGCGAGCGAGGGAGAGCGCGCACGGGTGAGGGCGAGCGAGGGAGAGCGCGCGCGGGCGAGGGCGAGCGAGGGAGAGAGCGAGCGAGGGAGCGCGAGGGCGAGCGCGAGAGAGGGCGAGGGCGAGCGAGGGAGAGGGCGAGCGAGATGAGAGAGGGCGAGGGCGAGCGAGATGAGAGAGGGCGAGCGAGGGAGCGAGGGCGAGAGAGAGAGAGCGAGGGCGAGAGAGCGAGGGAGAGCGCGCGCGGGCGAGGGCGAGCGTGCACGGGCGAGGGCGCGCGAGAGGGCGAGCGAGGGAGAGCGCGCGCGAGGGAGTGCGAGGGAGCGCGAGGGCGAGCGAGGGAGTGGTAGAGCGAGGGCAAGGGAGGGCGAGGGAGAGCGAGGGCGAGCGAGGGAGAGCGTGAGCGAGGGCGAGCGAGAGCGCGGGCGAGGGCGAGCGAGGGAGATTGCGAGCGAGGGCGAGCGAGGGAGAGCGCGGGCGAGGGCGAGCGAGGGAGAGCGCGCGCGGGCGAGGGAGCGCGAGGTCAAGGGAACGCGAGGGAGAGCGAGGTGGAGGGCGAGGGAGGGCGAGGGCAAGGGAGGGCGAGGGAGCGCAAGCGCGAGGGAGAGCGAGGGCGAGGGAGCGCGAGGGCGAGGGCGAGGGAGCGCGAGGGCGAGGGCGAGGGAGCGCGAGGGCGAGCGAGGGAGTGGTAGAGCGAGGGCAAGGGAGGGCGAGGGAGAGCGAGGGCGAGCGAGGGCGAGCGAGAGCGAGGGGCGAGCGAGGGGAGAGCGCGGGTGAGCGAGGGAGAGCGGCGGGCGAGGGGCG